>NC_142807.1:32294987-32469987 GCF_049724085.1 Artemia sp. Qi Xiang Cuo
TTGTAGCCACTGATGCTGACTGCACTAAGTTGTCCATTAGAGTTATTCACTGGGACATGAACAACTTGTTGCTGGGGCTGCCACTGCCCCTGTTGAGAAAAATGCCGAGCCTGATACTGGTTGTATGACATAGGGGCTGAAACATACTGATCATTACTTCCATATTGTCCACCAACACTGGTGTTTGGTTGAATGATGAGGTGGACCAGTTGAGGTAGACCCCCCAACTGTGGGTCTAGGTTACTCATATTGAACCTACAAGCCATATTCTCACTGCTTTAATAAAGCACAATAATTGAAAATGTAAATAGTTAAGGCACAATAATTGAACTTGCAAATGATTAAGCAGGATAAAACACAGGAAAAATATATACTTAAGAAAGAAGATATTTATCCAACCATTACTCTTCTTCTTCCCCCTTTGAAAAACAAGCCAAAATACGCCGGAGCCTTTGAAAACCAAGACTGTGATCAGGGTCAGTTCATAAAGTTCTAAAATTGCCCAAATTTGTGTGGTTCAATACAATATTCGGTGCTAAAGTAAAAAAAAATTTTCGCGTGTCGCGGCTTGCGCTGCAACACGCGCATTGCCCGATAAGTGTAGTTGGATTAGTTCTAGATCCGTTTTTTTGTTATTCTAGATCCGGATGCTTGTTATTCTACCTAATTCTTCTTCTTCTTCTTCTAATTCACAGCAGGCGGGCTATTCAGTTAGTACTATTTAGCCCTTTTTTTTTGCTTCACTCTGTGGCTATAGAGCTACTGGCTTGGTTGTCTCTTATTTATTAGATATTCTCAGATATCTTTCAGTAGATCTTTTGACTCAAGGAGTTCAAATATAAGATGATAGATATCGATTTCTGTGCTCTGTGTGCGGGTATAATTGGCTAGGCTCTTGGATGATAGTGAGATTTTGTGGTGTTTGAAGCATTTTGAAAGTTTACAAAGCAAGATATGTATGCAGCTGAGGACTGCTCCCTGAGGTAGGCCTTTGGTTATTGTCTTTTGGGGTGAAGAGGCTGAACCAACACAAACGATGAAAATTCACACTTCTATGAAGGATTTAATAAAAGATACTAGCTTAGGGGGTACTCCAAAGTTTCCACGTTTGTTTAAAAGGATTTGGTGGTTCACATTGTCATATGCCCCTTCAAAATCTAGGAAAGCTGCAACTAGGCCTTTTTTTTTAGAAAGATTCATTTATTGCATTTGTTAGCAAAATGAAAGCATCTGTTGAGGAGTGGTGTTTCCTGAATCCAGTTTGAGTGTGAGGGATCATATTATTTTTCCCAACAAACCAGAGGAGTCTGGGATATATTATTTTCTCCATTATTTTCCCCATCACAGGAGTAATCATTATGGGCCTATAAGACTCAGGGTTATCTCTGGGTTTATTTTTCTTTAGGATTGGTAGGAGGGACGAACATTTCCATATATTGAGGAACATAGAAGATGCCCAAGCGTGATTATAACAATTCAGCAGTTCTTGTTTGTATGAAGGTGTGAGATTCTTTATCCATGTAGGATGTATATTGTCATAGCTGCCGCTAGTTTTGGTCCTAATATGATGTGTTGCATTATTCAGTTCCTGGATTGAAAATGGATTAGTTATGTACTTGGATTCTGGGCATGGTTAGTAACTTGGGTTAATAGGAATTGGGGACAGTTTGCTTTGATTATTTGATGTTAGCTTATTAACAAAAGAGTTGCAAATAGATTAGCTGCTTTTTCATTATTATTGTCATAATGGGTATTATTATGTATAAGCTCACACAGGAGTGGGTTAGGGGAAGTCTTTTTCCCACAGATGTGGCTTATGACTTTATGTATAATTGGCTCATATGTTTCTCTGGGGAGATTATTTTCAAAATTATTCCAGTATGTATATTTGGCATCTATCATAGTCCTTTTTAGATTAGATTCTGCTTGTAATTTTTTTAAATATGTAGTAGGTTATGGTTTTTTTATGAATTCTGTCCTAGCTGCCTTTTTTATTCTCCATTTATTTAGGCACTCATTTGTCCACCATGCTTTAGGAATTTGTTTAAGAAAAGTTTTCTTAGGTGTTGTCCTGGGGATAGCATGATTAGCTGTATTTATTAGTAAAGATGTCAAGGGTTCAGCATGTGTGTCAACTGTTGTGTTAGAAATGCATGAAATTTGGGTGAAACTTGTAATTTCATCATTTAGCTTATTTTGGAACATAGACCAATTTGCTTTAGTGTTGATATATTTGGAGGTATGAGATAGAGTTTCAGCAGGTTCACCTAGGGAGCAAACTATAGCAAAGTGGTCAGTACATAGACTATCAATTTTATTTATGTAAATTTTATTCAAAAAATTTAATGACACAATTTGTAGGTCAATTGTGGAGAATCTGCCACTTTTGGGGTTAAAATATGTATTCAGGTTTGGAGGGGTAGCAACAGCTAATTCATTATTATTTGAAGTCATATGCTCAATTAATTTACCAGCTTTATTTGCTGGTTTATTCCCCCACAAAAGGTTGTGGGCATTGAAATCTCCACAAATAATCATATTTTTTAATATATTAGAATTATTTATATTTTTAAAGAAATCCTTGGCATCTGTAGTTTGGCCATTAGAGTTATAAAAGCTTATTATATAGGTTTTTAAATTATTCAGCCAAACACTGATACCAATTGCATCAACATCATTTGCAAAATCTGGAATGTTGATGCCACAAAATTTTATATTATTTTTAACTAATAAAGCTACCCCACCTCCTTTTCTCTCTGAAGATCTATCCTTTCTGAGGATAGTATATCCCAGAGACTTAATTTGTTGATTTTGGGTTAAATGACTTTCCTGGAGGCAATCAATATTAATGGAATTATTATTCATAAAAAATATTAGTTCATTTAGCTTATTCTCTGTGAGTGATCTTACATTCCATTGGAGTATTGATATATGTTTTGTTGTTGATTTATTCTTCATATGACTATGTATCAATGTTCAGCTTTGTTAAAAGTAAAGCAAGATCTTTTTTTTGCTTGAATGAGCATATCATCTGGGATGTAGATATTTGCCAATTCTGCAATAATTTTTGTTTACTGTAGTTTATGTATGTTCATGGCCTGAACTGCATTACAGTTTAGAATCAATAAGCATATATTTGGGGATTGCATTTTTGGTTGTGCATCCTGTTTGTCAGTTAAGGGACTAATTCCTGGTAATGTTTCTGGTTTGTTTCTTTTTGGGAGGGGGGGCCAGGCTGACCTCATCTTACCGGACAAGGAGGCTCGTTGGCTTGGTGATTCCATCTGATAAGGATTTGAGCTAGGAGGCTTAAAAGATGGTGTTTTATATGGGGTGCTTGATGCATTGGGGGCGTTTGACTTGGGGGTTTTGGTTGGTTTCATTACAGGCTTTATTTGGTATTGTTGGGCAGCATTTGCTTCCATCTGCTGCAATGGTGTATGGGATGGCCTTCTCTGTTGATATTTGGAGTGTTAGAGCTCTTTTCTTGTATGCAGGGCATCATGATTTATTTGTAGATTCATGTGGGCCTTTGCAATTGATGCATGTAGGCTGAGTGTTGTTGCAAGTTTTCAACTCTTTAGGATGGAAAGCTTTACAATTACTACACTCTCGGAGAATTTCATTGCATTTGTTTGTTGTGTGTCCCAGTTTGAGACACTTCTGACACTGGATAGGCTTAGGTTTGTATTCCTTGTGTGGTTTGATTTGCGCAAGTAGGAGTAATTTTCCTGGGATATTAATTTTTTCCTTCAGTGTGAATAAGAAAGATCTACTAGTTTTTAGGCCATTAGAGTTAGTTTTGCCAAGTTGGGTAACATCCTCAACTGGGATTATGTTTCCAGCCCTATCTGAGAGCCCTTCTTTTAACTCCTGAGTGGATATCTCTGGGGGAACATTATAAACTACTATTTTTGTTGGTGATTGTTTTGGGTTCCAGTTAGATGCAACAATTGGGGTATTCAGAAGGAGTTTTAGGTTAATTATTGTATCTGATGATTTCTGATCTTCTACAGCTATTAGCAGAGATCCATCATGGTTAATATTAAGAGAGAACATTGATTTTAACAATTTAAAAATTGCAACTCTTATTGCAGAGATCATTTTTATTTCAAAGGGTGTAGTAGGAGTAATTTTAAGATAAATTCCTAAGTTTTTGGAGGGAGGATCTTGGGCAGGGAGAGGGGAAATGTTTTTGATTGGGGAGATTTTTTTCCTTTTTTCAGAGCTTTTAGAGAGGACCTCTTGAAACCCATTATCCTCATTTATGGTTACATTAGCCCCTACACTTATCATTGTCCTATTCTCCGAATTGGAGCTATCATTTGAACTTTGAGATAGTGTGCTTGACCAGCCAAGATGGGTATCTTTCACTATGGCACTTTCACTGGAATTTGATTTGGGATCTGGGGGGACTTTTTTTGGAGGACTTCTAAACATTGCCTATTGGAAAAAGCTTTAAAAAAAAAAACAAAACTAAAACAAGAAGGGAAAATAGAATGATATCAAACCGTCTGCACTATACTATGGGGAGGAGAAACACCACAGTATAGCCCTGAGGATGAGTTGAACAGGATTGGTTTGGTACAACTGCTGATTAGAAGCGATAATAATTCACAAGAAAATTAATTTTAATTTTCTTATAGAGTTGCTGCTGTGATCGATTTCTGTGCTCTTTGTGCAGGAATAGTCGGCTAGGCTCTTGGCTGATAGTAATATTTTGTGGTATTTGAGATGCAAGGTATGCTGTGCAGACATCACCATATTACATTGAAATAGCCAGGGGTCAATAGTTTCATTATTCATAATACAATACCTGCAAAGAGGGGACAGGGGAACTGAACCACTTGAATTAGGAAACTGATACGAGAATGAATGAAAGTTTAGTCCATTTGTTCCAGAACGAATTCTGTGATAAATTTTGGAAAAGTACTTCTTGGGAAAGGAGGAAAGAGTAGGGTTTTTCTTATTAAACATAATATCTGATAGTCTCCATCGGTAATTATCTCTAATGGGGATTGGTCTCCCACCTGGTTGGTCAATATTTATAGCTTTTTTTCTATTTCATCAACCTGATGATTACCAGTTATACCAGAGTGGCTAGGAATATACTGAAGATAAGTTCTTTTGCCACTTGAAGCAAGATTATCTATAATACTAAGACAATGATAAGTGTCAATATCCAGCTTATACTGAGGAGCTGAAGAAAGCAACCCAAGGCTTGATAAAGAGTCAGAATAAACTATAATATTATTTGAATTAGCAATCAAGGATTTTTTTTTTCCATAAGGTGTTCTAATGCCATGATTATGGCATTTAACTCTGCAGACATTATAGATACATTATTATACAACCTCTCACGCATTGCAATTTTTAAGTGAGGAAGGAAAGCACCCCTTGCTACCTTCTCATTCATTTTGGACCCATCAACAAATATTTGGAAATGGTTTTTATAAGTAATTGTATTAAGTTCAGCAAATTTTTTCTGGACAAAAGCAATGGGGTAAAATCTTTAGTCCACTTTGAGAAATCAGTATTTATTATGGGTATTGACCAATTCGATGGAGCGGATTGGGGAAAAGTAGGTGCAATAGACTTTGCAGGTACAGGGAACTTCTTCTGAATACTGGCATACCTAACTGGAATGCCTCTATACATGGCTGGATTTCATAACCAAGTATGTAGGATGTGTGAGCTATTGGATTCGATTTTTGTAAGATGTTTTATCAAGAGACAGCTACGTCTCTCCCTTATTGTTGTTAATCCACTCTCCATAAGCAGTAACTTGGTACTTGTGGGTTTTCTAAGACCAAATACGAGACGTATTATATCGTTTTGTATTGTTTCAATTCTTGCAATCGGGTCTTTGCAAATGCGCCATACACGATGAGGCCATAGTCAATATGGGGTCTTATCTGTGATTTATAAAACTGGAGTAAGGTTTTCTCCTTACATTTCCAGGGTGTAGAAAGAAGTCTTTTTAGTATAATTGTTTTTTATAGCATTTTTTTATTGTGTTTGAACGGTGGAGGTGGAAATTAAGTTTTTGGTCAAGCATGAGACCTAGGTAATTAATATCATTATCTTCTGCAATAGTTGTTCCATTTAGAGTTAGTCTTGCATTAACATGATTTCGCTTTCGGTCAAATTGGATTCTTTTTGACTTGGTAGGTGCAATGGTTAAATCTGAATATTGAGAGAATTTTTCAAATTGGAAAAGTGACTTTTACAGCTTTGACAGTGCAATCTCAAAGATGTTGCCTGACGACCATAGTGCCAGATCATCAGCATATTGTAGATTCGTGTGGGGGAGATTCAAGTCCCAGAGATACAGGGAAAAAAGGAGGCAGCTAAGGACTGCTCCCTGAGGAAGGCCTTTGGTTATTGTCTTTTGGGGTGAAGAGGCTGAACCTACACAAACAATGAAACTTCGCAATTCTATGAAAGATTTTATAAGAGACACTAGCTTGGGGGGGTAGTCCAAGGTTTGCAAGTTTAATTAAAAGGATTTCGTGGTTCACATTGTCATATGCCCCTTCAAAATCTAGGAAAGCTGCAACTAGGACATTATTTTTTGATAATGATTCATTTATTGCATTTTTTAACAATATGAAAGCATCTGTTGAGGAATGGTGTTTCCTGACGCCAGTTTGAGTGTGGGGAATCATGTTATTTTTTTCAACAAACCAGAGGAGTCGGTAATAGATCATTTTATCCAATATTTTCCCCATCACAGGAGTAATCATTATGGGCCTATATGACTCAGGGTTATTTTTGGGTTTATTTTCTTTAGCATTGGTAAGAGGGACGAACATTTCAAGATATTGGGGAACATTGATGAAGCCCAAGCATGATTATAACAATTTAGAAGTTCCTGTTTGTATGAAGGGGTGAGATTCTTTATGCATTTATGGTGTATATTTTCATAGCTGCCGCTAGTCTTGGTCCTAATATGATGTATTACATTGTTCATTTCCTGGACTGAAAATGAGCTGGTTATATACTCGGATCCTGGGCGAGGTTGGTAACTTGGGTTCATAGGAATTGGGGGTATTTTCTACAATTGCTTGATGCTAGCTTATTAACAAAAAGAGTGGCAAATAGCTTAGCTTTTTCATTATCATTGTCATAATGGGTATTATTATGTATAAGCTCATACAGGAGTGGGTTGAGGGAAGTTTTTTCCCAAAGATGTGGCTTATGAATTTATGTATAATTGGCTCATGTGTTTCTCTGGAAAGATTATTTGAAAAATTATTCCAGTAGTTATATTTAGCATTTATTATGGTCCTTTTTAGATTAGATTCTGCTTGTAATTTTTTTTAAAAATGTAGTAGGTGATGGTTTTCTTAAGATTGTTCTCTTAGTGGCCTTTTTTGTTCTCCATTTATTTTGGCACTCATTTGTCCACCATGCTTTTGGAATATGTTTAGGGAAGGTTTTCCTGGGTGTTGTCCGTGGGATAGCATGATTAGCTGTATTTATTAGTAAAGATGCTAAAACTTCAGCATGTGTATCAGCTGTTGCGTTTGAAATGCATGAATTTTGGGTGAAACTTGTAATTTCATCATTTAGCTTATTTTGGAACATAGGCCAAATTGTTTTACTGTTGATATATTTGGAGGTATGTGATAGGGTTTCAGCAGGTTCGTTTAGGGAGCAAACTATGGCAAAGTGGTCAGTAGATAGATTATCAATTTTATTTATATAAATTGTATTCAAAATATTTAGGGACACAATTTGTAGGTCAATTGTAGAGATTTTGCTACTTTTGGGGTTGAAATATGTATTCAGGTTTGGAGGGGTAGCAACAGCTAATTCTTTATTATTTAAAGTCATATGCTCAATGAACTTACCAGCTTTATTTGCTGGTTTATTCCCCCACAAAAGGCTGTGGGCATTAAAGTCTCCACAAATAATAATATTTTCCAACATATTAGAATTATTTATATAGCTGAAGAAATCCATGGCATCTGTAGTTTGGCCATTAGGGTTATAAAAGCTTATTATGTAAGTTTTTGTATCATTAAGCCAAACACTGATACCAATTGCATCAACATCATTTACAAGATCTGGAAAGTTGATGCCACAGAATTTATATTATTATTAACTATTAAAGCTACTCCACTTCCTTTTCTCTCTGATGATCTATCCTTTCTCAGGATAGTGTATCCCAGAGACTTAATTTGTTGATTTTGGGTTAAAATGAGTTTCCTGGAGGCAAGTAATATTGATGGAATTATTATTCATAAAAGATATTAGTTCATTTAACTTATTTTCTGTAAGTGATCTTACGTTCCACTGGAGTATTGATATGGGTTGTGCTGTTGTTTTATTTTTCATATGACTGTGTATCAATGTTCAGCTTTGTTAATAGTAGAGCAAGATCTTTTTTTCCTTGATTGAGCATATGATTAGGGATGTAGATTTTTGCCAATTCAGCAATGATTTTTGTTTTCTGTTGTTGTTGTATATTCATGGCCTGAACGGCATTGCAATTTAGAATGAATAAGCATATATTTGAGGTTTTCATGTTTTGCTGTGCATCCAGTTTTTCAGATATGGGATCAATTCCTGGTAGTGTTTCTGGTTTGTTTGTTGTTGGGAGGGGGTGCCAGGCTGACTTCATCTCACTAGGCAAGGAGGCTTGTTGGCTTGAAGCCCCCTAGATGAGAGCTGGGGACTTGAAGGATGGTGTTTTGTAAGGAGTACTTGATGCATTGGGAGTGTTTGACTTAAGAGTTTTATTTGATTTCAATATAGGTTTTATTTGGTGTGATTGAGCAGCATTTGCTTCCATAGCTGCAAAAGGGTATGGAATTGCCTTCTCTGTTGCTATTTGGAGTGTTAGTGCTCTTTTCTTATATGCAGGGCATTGTGATTTATTGGTGGATTCGTGTGGGCCTTTACAATTGATACATGTAGGCTGAGTGTTGTTGCAAGTTGTCAACTCTTTAGGATGGGAGCCTTTACAATTACTACAGGCTAGGAGACTTTCGTTGCATATATTTTTTGTGTGTCCCAGTTTCAGACACTTCTGACACTGGATAGGCTTTTGCTTGTATTCCTTGTGCGGTTTGATTTGCCCAAATCGGAATAACTTTTGTGGGATATTAATTTTTTCCTTCAGTGTAAATAGGAAAGATCTACTTGTTTTTAATCCATTAGAGTTGGGTCGACACAGTTGAGTGACATCTTCTACAGGGATTGTGTTACCAGCCCTATCTGAGAGCCCTTCTTTTAACTCCTGTATTGGTATTTCTAGGGGAACATTATATACTACTATTTCTGTTGGGGATTGTTTTGGGTTCCATTTAGATGACTTAATTGGGGTATTCAGAAAAGATTTTAGATTAAGTATTACATCAGCTGGTTTCTGATCTTGGACAGCTAATAGCAAAGATAATTTCTTAAACCAGATTGGCCTGACATCAAATAAAGAAAAAGAAACGAGCAAAATGGGGTTTTTATAGGCCAAATAAAAATATTGAAAAAACAAAGCGAATATTTCGAGAGGACAAACGCCTCTCTTCTTCAGCGCGAAACGAAATAATGTATCCAAGGAAAATGCCGAAAAAAAAAAATAAACGCAAAAAGTAAATGTGAAAAGAACCAAAAAACCAAAGAAAAAACCAAATACTTAAAAGATGAATAAAATTTCATAAAAAACAAAACTTAAAAGAATTAAAAACCAAATACCTAACAACCATAAAAGCGAGTTATTCGGCCATATCCGCGATTTGCACAAAATCCAAAAAAAATGTGAACTGTCATGGACGGATACTAGCGAACAACTGACAAAGACAGGAAACAATTCATTCAATCAAAAAACAAAACGAACCAGCAATTAAATAAGTTGGAATTTCCTTATTTTTGCTGTAGGAGGATTAAAAGAAGAAACAATGGGTCGAAGTGGATTACCGGGCTTATGAACTTTAGGAAGATCATAAAAGCGAGGGGAGATGCATCCGCGTGGGTAAAACCTTTTGTACAACTGATCTGTAATTTCACCTTTTCCTTTTAGATAAGATAGCTCTTTTCGGACTTCGTCAAACTGTAAAACTGTTACCCCAACTTTTAAATGTTCATTTTCTTTTTCAAAAATTTCAATCCCTTTAAGCGTAACTGGATACTTCCCACTTAAAAATTAAAATCGACTTTCTGGAAATGTTAACCCTCTTTCCCAGTTCCAGCCTAATCGTCAAAATCCGTCTTACTAATGTCATTCATCTTCATGGGCTTATGACCCGCCACAAGGACAGAATATTTGAAACACTCCAAGCCCGTGTCAAAACGAAAGTATTTTACACCTTTAGTACCTTTAAAAGTACTATTATATTTTTTAAAGTTAGGTTTTCAGCTCCCCCTCCCACCTCTTAATGCAAATTCCTTTTTAAATTTAGTTAAATTTAATTTTAATTTTTTAAAATAATACAGATAAACCACTCCCATTCTCATATACCCCTCCATCCTATCAACAATTTCACCCACACAATCCAAAAAAAAACCTCAAAATTATGCCGGTTTGGGTGAAGTGTCTGCATTCTTGTTTGAATATGGTGATGACGCAAAACACACAAACTTGCATTAATAGACATTTCAATGTAATGGATGCTTTTAAAGAATCCCAACCTCCCCTCTTTCGTAAATGTTTTTCGATCATGCTGAGGTAGAGGTGTGCCGTTTCTATAGGGCCCGTTTGAATACTATCATATGACAGGGAATTGAACAGGTCAAAAAACTCAGCCCTGTAGACGTGAATCTTACGCAAAGAGGTATCGGCTAAATACAACTCCGGTAACACTGAGGGCGAGTCAGCTTCACTTTGTCCTATGTCACTGTGAGGGGTTGTCTCTACTTCAGTTGATGGTAACTGATCAACCCGTTCATAGTCAATATTGAGGCCGAAATCCCTCACAAAACTGTCTAAATCATAGGGTGGTACACTAGCCAGACTTGCCCTCGCACTTAAATCCCCCTTGCGTTCACTATTCTCCAGGACCTCTTGCATGTTCATAAATGATTCAATGTCCTCATAGAGATTGTAGGTCCTAGGTGTAGGCAATGCGTGAACCTACAAGAATAAGAGTATATTACCTCATTGGAAGGTATTGCCCAATGAAAAAATGAGAATTGTTATTAGTACCATGCCGTCTTTGAAGCCATAGAGCCCTACTACTCATTATATTATAAAAGGGCACTATTCCCTCTTGAAACCCTACTACTCATTGTATTATAAGTATCATGCTCCCTTGGAACTGTATGCATTCTACTACTCATAGGAATGCAAAGGTGTCCTATATCCCCACTACTGTTATAAATGGAATGCCTTTTCCATAGGGTACCTTTTGTATGCATAATGACGCATTGAAAAGTTTGCCTGCATTAGTGTTATACCCTTTTAAATATAAGAAAGGCATGGGAAACTTACCGAGGAGGGGTTTGGTTCTAGAAACTTGGTCAGAAAATCTCTAGCCCAGGCCATCCATTCGTCCGAGTCCTTCTTTACCGCTGCAGGTCCTCCAATATAATGTGCTATGAGCCGATCAATTTCGGCCCGAAAAAGGAAAAAAAATAAAAGCTGAAAAACAGCCTTATTTCTAAGTCCCTTGAAACTTTAATATTCTAGCGAAAAAGACAGAAGAAAACTACATAAATTTAGTTATTAATGACGCTAACAGGGATGGGAAGGGGGAGTACACAGATGAGTCCCACAATCTAGCGAGTAGGCTCTTATTAGCTTAAAAAAATCTTCAAAGCCCGAATATGGGGGAAAATGTCTATAATGGGTTAAAAAAGGGCAGAAAATGCCTTTTAATGTCTCTGAAAAGCTTTTATTATGTTGAAAATTTAGTGAAAAGAAAGGCCAAAAAAAGCTGAAAAACAGCCTTATTTTCAAGTCTCTTAAAACTAGGGGGGAAACTTAAATATTCTAGCGAAAATCCATACATATAAGATTTTCCTTACAACACCTAAGAAATTGTAAAAAAAAATTGTGTCTGAGGGGGACGGTGAAATTTAAAACTAGGTAAGAGTAGCCACTTAAACATTAGAATAAGATAGGGAAACCTCTTTGACGTCTCTAACAAGCTTTTATTATAATAAAAATTCCCATCAAGGGCTTAAAGAGGCGTGGAAAATGTCTTTACTAGGCGGGAAATATAAGGTAGTAAAAAAAGTGAATAGAAAGGCGTAAAAAAGTTAAAAAATAGTTAGATTTGTCCATAACACAGAGAATATAAGATGATAGGAAAAATGGTTGAGAAAATAGTTATATATTTTTATAGCATAGAGAATATAAGGTGATAGGAAAAAATTGAAAAATAGTTAGATATTTCCATAGCACAGAGCATATAAGATGATAGGAAGAATTGTTTAAAAATAGTTAAATATTTCTATAACCAGATAGGAATTAGAGGTAAAAATGCTTACATCCTCAAATTTTGGCGGTGCTAAATTGGGAGCCACTGGCAGCGCATGTTGGAGGATACTGAAAACGTCATGACCTTGTGTAGGTTGGGCAGGTTTTGAAGGCCCCGGCAACCCTTTATAGAGGGCTAGCCCACTATTTTGTGCAGCTTTGGCATTATGATGAGCCACCCACTCTCTCTTTAATTCCCTTCGAAGCTGCATTGAAGTCGGCGTGGATCGGACTTGGGCAGGCAGCGTGGCAGATCGATGGTGTAGAAACTGTGGATGTATTGCTTGTCTGGAGGGCAGTGTCCTGGAAGGACCTGGCTTCTCCTGATGAGGATCCAAGGGTTGCATGGGGAGTGCCTGTCCGGAAGGAGGAGCATATCTGATCACCGATACCCTTACTGGGGTCACTTTGCCCACTCTTTCTCGCTTCTTGGGAGGAGCGTGGGCTGGGAAATTCTAAAAAGAAGAGAAAATTTAGTATAAGGTAATGACTCCCTGTTTCAGAATAAAAATTAGTACCTTCCATTCTAGAGAAAAAATTCATTGAATTTACGACTTTTATAAGAGCCTTTTAAACTATTAATCATCTAAAGAGCAGATAAAATCCATGAATTTGAAAAGAAGAGCATTTAAAGTCTAGATCTCAAAATATACAGTCCCTCTGATTTCCGAGAAGGTAAAAATTTATTAGAACCCATAGTTTTGCTATAAAACCCGCTTAAGGTAACGTCTAGGGCCCGGATAGAACCCCACTGTCAAATGGTATAACATCATGTATGATGAAGAAAGGGCAGGTCTCCCCCCCTTTCAAAAAAGCACGAAATTGGCTTAGATATAATACGCAATCGTTCTTTTATGAGCAGGAATTTAAAAAAATAACACTAGGATTTCGAAATTAATAGCATTTAAATGGACCTCAAAATACCTTGGCCCTTTTTTTTGTTACCCCCCCCCATTTTCTATTATAGCATAAAGTAGAATTATTGAGGAATAAATGTTTTTTATTGCTCCATCTTCTGTCTTTACATACAATTTCCAAGCCTAAAATTTTATAAAGCATTAATTTTGTAGAGAAAATTCAGCCTAGAAATAGAATTAAGCAAAGCCGCAAGCTTGACAACAACCCTTCCTTGTTCACCAGACATATCATTGAGAAAGTTACACCCTTGTTTTGTTAATTTAGACATGACACGCGCGAAAAGACGTTGTTTACGAAGTTCCCCTCTCGAGTCGTATTCACACAGTTTAGTTTAGATCGCTTGAGAGACGGTTTTTGATGGCTTTAAAGGCATGATGAGAAAAGACACTTTTTAAGTAAATAACTCCTTTTGAACGAATTAAATGCTGTTGAATTGTGTGTGGGGGGGGGGAAGGAGGATTTACATATTGGAAAAAGAGTATATATTAAACAAGGCAAGGTATAAAGATTTTTTTTTGGGGGGGGGGGTGGGTATAGGGAAAAATCCGGAGACTGGAAAAAAATTCTAGTAGTGAAAGGTGCTTATTTGATTGTAGGTATTATCCATTGTTAAAGTACTTGTTTTCTTGTCAACTTTTTAAAAGAGACTCATAAAAAATTTCTTTATCCTAGCTATATATAGCATACTTTTCAGGGGGGAGGGTTCTCTTTAGCTTTTAATAGAAAAACATCGCGGGGGAGGATTTCAGCCACCTGTGAGTTTTCTTTAGAAACAGTGTGGCAGATTTTTCTAGCTACGAATTTAGTCTAGAAAAGCATCGTAGGGGATTTCAGCCACCTGAGAATTTTGCCTACAAACAACGTGGGGGAGTTCAATCACCTTGAGAATTTTGCCTAGAAAAACATCGCGGGCGAGTCTTGCTAGCTAGGAGATATGTTTTGACATGTAAACGAGTCATGTTTTTGTCTAGAAAAACATCGCAGGGGAGATCAATTACCTTGGGAGATATGCTTTTGCCTAGAAACAAGACATAATCGGAAAAGGGGATTATGTCTACACATGACTTTGCCTAGAAATAGGGAAATGAGGCTGTGTCATAGAAAAACACCTGACTTAACCTTTGAATTCTTGCCAAGGGCGGAAACGTTACCAGCTGACCGCATAGTACAGTTGTGTCGTGTCACGTCAGGGACCAAGTCATAAAAATCATATTGGAAAATGGAAGGCATGCCATAGAAACTGGGAAGGGTATGTCATAGAATCAATAGATGGGATACTACGAGTTAAAAAATTATACAGGCTTATCTATTGATTTACAGAGAGCGGGGGTGGGGGCAACTACCCCCCCCCCTAGTACTCCGAATTTACGCTAGATATGGCTGAAGAAGCTGATGGTTGAAAAAGCAGAAGGTTGGAAAAGCAGTTGAAAAAGGTATATGGTTAAAAAGCAGTTGGTAAAAGGTAGATTGTTGAAAAGGCTGGAAATAAACAGCTGAAATGACAGAATAAAATTCAAACAAGAAGCAATTATCCATAATATCATGGAAAGATTTAGCTCTAATCAAAAAGATTAATGCTTAAGCTTATTGATGGTTTCTGGTGATTACTTAGTAATAATGATTTTGTAGATACGATAGAACTTGCTGACAATGTGAGGCTTTGTGAAACGGCAACATAACTTCAGCTTTCACTCCCCACCCTTCATCACAGAATCAGCTGCCCCCCCCACTATACAAGGGGCTAGGTAAGTAGTAATCTATCTAGTACTTTCAAAAATTCATGAAAAGATACATTCTCGCCTACAAGAATATGCTCAAAAGTGTAATAGATATGAACCCTACAAGAAAACCTACGCCTTAGGTAGAACTCGCTGACAATGTGAGGCTTTGTGAAACGGCAACATAACTTCAGCTTTCACTCCCCACCCTTCATCACAGAATCAGATGCCCCCCCCCCCACTATACAAGGTGCTACGTAAGTAGTAATCTATCTAGTACTTTCAAAAATACATGAAAAGATACATTCTCGCCTACAAGAATATGCTCAAAAGTGTAATAGATATGAACCCTACAAGAAAACCTACGCCTTAGGCAGTGCAGATTTGACGGGTGCTTGCTTAATTTGTCTTATCTCTGATTTTTTTTTGGACAATTGCCTTAACTCGAGAGTAGTTTGTTATTAAAAATTTGATGCTACAATCAGAATTGTTTGATTGACATTTGAAAAAAGGGGTAAGGGATTCGCGAATTGGACTGTACGAATGATCTTATTTGAATAATAGGGAAAAAACACAGCTAGATAAAATTTGAGAATTGGATCCTATTAAGGTGGAGAAAGTAAAGGGTTTAGCATAAATTATTGAAAATTAGCATCACCAGAATACATAAGCAATGAACTAATTTTTATTAAGGATATTCTAATAGGTAATGGCTATCCGGAAAACATGATTTCTCAAATAATTGAAAAAAGGAAAAAAAAGTTGACGGAACCAAAAATATTAGAAGAAGATGGGTCAAATCAAGAAACAAATTACATAACTTTGCCTTTTATCGCAATATTATCACAAAAATTAAGAAGATAATTAAAAAACCACAATATAAATACAGCACTTAAATCAGGACATAATATAAGCTCGTTGTTAAATAAAGGGAAAGACAAGGTACCGAGAAATTTTCAAAAGGGAGTATACAAAATTCCATGTTCTTGTGGTAAATTTTATGTGGAAAGAACGCAACAGATTTTAGAAAATAGGCTACAGGAAAACGAGAATGCAATAGATTGCGCTCTAAAACAAAACAAAACACCAGAAACGTTTGAGTCAGCTGTTGCAGAACATCTTTATAATTTTCCTCATCACAGTATTTTATTTGATCAAACAAAAATAGTAGATACGTCTGTAGGACTTTTACAAAGCTTCAGGGAAATTATAGAAATAAATAAGATACTATAAGGGGGTATTAGTATCAATAGAGATGAAGGGGATTTTAGGATTATTTCGATCTATAATGATTTAATTAAAAAGCAGGTAAAATTTTCAACCAGTACTATTTTTGATAATAGTTCGGATACGAATGATGACCTTGCGGACAAAGGTCAGACTGGGTTAAATGCTGGGAAAGGTAAACGAACTGCAGCTAAGCTTGCAAGGAAACGAATCTGTTCAATTTATAATTCAAACATTGGATGATGAACCTTTGAGATCTATTTAGGGGTTATGGGCCGGGGGTTAGCTGACCTTTTTTGTTTTAGTTTAAGTATAAATATATTCTCATTTTTTGATAGATGTCAATTTATATTCTGCGAGAAGGTGTGTCAATATAAGCATTCGATTTTATACGGCAGTGAATGGAGTTTGTTTATTTAATATGTGGGTTTTCTTTTCCTATTTATTTATATTTTTTCTTTTGTTTTGTTTAGTATGTTTTTTATGTTTATGTAAGAATTTTTTTTCCGTTGAGAAAGGCTCCCGGATGTGGGGCCGAAATATTCGGAGTATTTGTGTTTAATTAAATGTGTTGTATTCACTGCTTTATAGAAATTAAAACCCGTTTTTCTTGTTTAATTTTTTGTAAAAAGGGTTTTTGGTCGTAAACTCTATTTTTTTGTAAGAAAATTATGGAAAATACAGTTCTCTAATTCAAATGTGAAACTTAAGTCCAGTTATGGATCGAAAAATAAACTATTTCTGTAAAATCTGAGCTAATAAGGGTTTTTGGCCGTAAACTCTAGTTTCTTGTAAGAAAATTATGGAAAATACAGTTCTCTAATTCAAATGTGAAACTTAAGTCCAGTTATGGATCGAAAAATAAACTATTTCTGTAAAATCTGAGCTAATAAGGGTGTTTTGGCCGTAAACTCTAGTTTTTTGTAAGAAAATTATGGAAAATACAATTCTCTGCTTCAAATGCGAAACTAAAGTCCAGTTATGGATCGAAAAATAAACTATTTCTGTAAAATCTGAGCTATTAAGGGTTATTGGCCGCAAACGCTTGTTTTTTGTAAGAAAATTATGGAAAATACAATTCTCTGCTTCAAATGTGAAACTTAAGTCCAGTTATGGATCGAAAATTAAATTATTTCTTTAAAATCTAAGCTAATAAGGGTTATTGGCCGTAAACTCTAGTTTTTTTGTAAGAAAAGTATGGAAAATAAAATTTTCTGGTTCAAATGTGAAATTTAAGTCTATTTTTGGATCGAAAAATAAAACTATTTCCGTAAAATCTGAGCTAATAAGGGTTTTTGACCATAAACTCTAGTTTCCTGTAAGAAAATTATGGAAAATACAATTCTCTCGTTCAAATGTGAAACTTAGGTCCATTTATGGATCGAAATATAAAACTATTTCCGTAAAATCTAAGCTAATATGGGTTTTTGACCGTAAACTCTAGTTTTTTGTAAGAAAATTATGGAAAATACATTTCATTGGATCAAAGGTGAAACTTAAGTTCAGTTATGGATCGAAAAATAAACTATTTCTATAAATTCTGAACTAATAAGGGTTTTTGACCGTAAACTCTAGTTTTTTGTAATAAAATTATGGAAAATATAATTTTCTGGTTCAAATGTGAAACTTAAGTCCAGTTATGGATCAAAAATAAACTATTTCTAAAGAATCTGAGCTAATAAGGGTTTTTGACCGTAAACTCTAGTTTTTTGTAAGAAAATTATGGAAAATACAATTCTCTGCTCCAAATGTGAAACTTAAGTCCAGTTATGAATTGAAAAATAAACTATTTCTGTAAAATCTGAGCTAATAAGGGTTATTGGCCGTAAACTCTAGTTTTTTGTAAGAAAATTATGGAAAATACAATTCTCTAGTTCAAATGTGAAACTGAAGTCCAGTTTTGAATACTCGTAATGATGAGGACTCATGGTTCTAATTCAATATTTTTTCTTAAAAAACAAACTTTTTTTAAACTTCGAAATTATTCAACTTTATTTATTTTTTTTGTACGTATCTTAAAATGACAAAATATGCTTACGGCTTTAACAATTGTACTCTGTGATTGGTCAGAGATACGATTTGGCTTTTCCACTGGTATTTTATGTCCGGTTATCGACACTACCTAGTCTATTGCATGTATTAAATCAGTATTTTTTACGTAGTGGAACGATAAAAAAATAAGTCATATCTTTAAAAAAAGTGAAGATGGAGCATTTTAATAAAGTGTGTTCACATGACAATGTGATTGTAGCATTGAATGCCGAAAAGGAGAAGTATTTAAACTATGAGACAAGTACAAGTGGTAGCACTATTGGAAATGTATGCATGCATTGCCATGACAGTAAAGAATTAAATTTCTTTGTAATAACGAAAAAATTCAACTCTTATGTTGGCGGTTATGTGAGATTGAGATCTCCAGAGATGATTGCACTCAAAGAGAATGCCAACATAAAAATAATTGTTGATGATAGAGGACAACTCCTTGCTACTATTGCAGGTAACACATTACCTACTGATACAGCCAATCGTCAGCTTTCGGGTATTATCATTCAACGGAAGGTCAATAAAAGAAATGCCTACTCTTCTACTAATATCGAAAACCATATCTTGTCTACGTGCCGAAACTGTTACCTTTGTAAAAATAATGTGATAATAGACAGTGAAATTGCCAGAAAAATAAAAATGGCATTGTCAGAAAATATCACTATGGAATATAAAGATGAATCGATGAAAAACAAAGCACCAGCAAACGTTACTGCCATTGATCAAACAGTCAATGAACCAAATAATACCAAAGATGAACAGCGTATTGAGCCTGTTGATGAGACTCCAGTAAATTGTGTATGACTCTAAATGGAATAATGATTATCCTACTGATTACGAACTAAGAGAAGACAATAGCTACAATATCAAGAGAGATTATGGTGAACTATTTTATGGACCAGATTCAAAATGTCCAAAGTTAATCATTGATATTAATAATGTATCATAATATATTTTTGTATTAACATTCAACATAGCATTATTTCATTAAAAATATATTATGCATTACATTGTTATGTGTTCATTATTTTTAGAGTAAGCTAGCATATCAAACTTTTAGAATGTCTATTAAAACGTCGGAGATGTAAGAAAAGGAATTTGCATTCATCTATTGTCAGACACTTGGGATAACATTGACAAAATCTAGGTATCAGAATGAATAAATTCTTTATCAACATCCGTTGTTGGATATGGCATTATGTCATTATGAAAAAATTGTAAGTAAGTAAGTAAGTAAGTAAGTAACAAACTTTTTCTTGAATTCACCTCTTGGATACACAATACAGAAATTTAATTCAGGAAATTATGAAAAAAATTGAACAAATTCTTTATTAACATTCATTATCGATTGAAGTCGCTTCCTAGACAGACAATACAGCAATTTCACAAAATCTAAGCATAAGAGTGATTAAATTCTATATCAACATCCATTTATCGGATACATAGGAAAAAATTGACAAAATATTAGTGTTAGAGTGAATAAATTTTATTTATCAACATCTTTTGTCAGATACATCGAATAAAATTGACAGAATCTAAGTGTCAGAGTGAATAATTTATTTGTCAACATCCTTTGTCAGATATATCAAATAAAACTGACATAATCTTAATTTCAGGATGAATAAATGCTTTAACAACATCATTTATCGGATATGTTAGATGAAATTGACAAAATCTAAGTATCAGAGTGAGTAAATTCTGTATCAGCAGCCTTTTCTTGGATACTTAGCATAAAATATCGGGTAAAATTGATAAAATCTAAGTATTTAATTCTATATTCTATATCGACATCCATTTCTCAGGTACATGGGATAACATTGACAAAACCTAGGTATCAGAATGAATAAATTCTTTATCAACATCCGTTGTTGGATATGTCATTATGTCATTATGAAAAAATTGCAAGTAAGTAAGTAAGTAAGTCACAAACTCTTTCTTGAATTCACCTCTTGGATACACAATACAGAAATTCAATTCAGGAAATTATGAAAAAATATGGACAAATTCTTTATTAACATTCATTATCGATTGAAGTCGCTTCCTAGACAGACAGACAATACAGCAATTTATCAAAATCTAAGTATAAGAGTGATTAAATTCTATATCAACATCCATTTCTCGGATACATAGGAAAAAGTTAACAAAATCTAGGTGTTAGACTGAATAAATTTTATTTATCAACATCTTTTGTCAGATACATCGGATAAAATTGACAGAATCTAAGTGACAGAGTGAATATTTTTTTTATCAACATCCTTTGTCAGATACATTAAATAAAATTGACAAAATCTAAATCTTAGAATGAATAAATGACTTAACACCATCCTTTATCGGATATGTCGGATAAAATTGACTAAATCTAAGTATCAGAGTGGCTAAATGTTATATCATCATCTCTTTCTCGGATTCACGGAAAAAACTACCAAGTAAAACTCTCGCAATCCAAGTACCACCGACATTAAGTTACGTATAGGAATCCCTTTCCCATATAAGTTTAATAATATTGACAAAATCTAGCTACCAGACTGAACAGATTCTTCAACAAGATCTATTGTTGGCTATGACATTATGTCATTATGAAAAAATTGCAAGTAAGTAAGTAAGTAACAAACTCTTTCTTGAATTCACCTCATGGATACACAATACAGAAATTCAATTCAGGAAATTATGAAAAAAATGAACAAATTCTTTATTAATATTCATTATCGATTGAAGTCGCTTCCTAGACAGACAATACAGCAATTTCTCAAAATCTAAGTATAAGAGTGATTAAATTCTTTTGTCAATTTTATCCGACTTATCCGATAAAGGATGTTGTTAAAGCATTTATTCATTCTGAAATTTAGATTTTGTCAATTTTATTTGATATATCTGACAAAGGATGTTGACAAATAAATTATTCACTCTGACACTTAGATTCTGTCAATTTTATCCGATGTATCTGACAAGAGATGTTGACAAATAAAATTTATTCACTCTAACACTTAGATTTTGTCAACTTTTTCCCATGTATCCGAGAAATAGATATTGATATAGAATTTAATCACTCTTATACTTAGATTTTGTGAAATTGCTGTATTGCCAGTCCAAGAAGCGACTTCAATCGATAATGAATGTTAATAAAGAATTTTTTCAATTTTTTTCATAATTTCCTGAATTAAATTTCTGTATTGTGTATCCAAGAGGTGAATTCAAGAAAGAGTTTGTTACTTACTTACTTACTTACTTACAATTTTTTCATAATGACATAATATCATATCCAGCAATGGATGTTGATAAAGAATTTATTCATTCTGATACCTATATTTTTTCAATGTTATCCCATGTGTCTGACAATAGATGTATGCAAATTCCTTTTCTTACATCTCCGATGTTTTAATAGACATTCTAAACGTTTGATATGCTAGCTTAATCTAAAAATAATGAACACATAACAATGTAATGCATAATGTATTTTTAATGAAATAATGCTATTTAGAATATTAATACAAAAATATATTATGATACATTATTAATATCAATGATTAACTTCGGACATTTTGAATCTGTTCCATAAAATAGTTCACCATGTTCTCTTGATATTGTAGCTATTGTCTTCTCTTAGTTCGTAATCAGTAGAATAATCATTATTCCATTTAGAGTCATAAACAATTTTTACTGGTGTCTCATCAACAGGCTCAATATGCTGTTCTTCTTTGGTATCTATTTGGTTCATTGACTGTTTGATCAATGGCAGTAACGTTTGCTGGTGCTTTGTTTTTCATCGATTCATCTTTATATTCCATAGTGATATTTTCTGACAATGCCATTTTGATTTTTCTGGCAATTTCACTGTCTATTATCGCATTATTTTTACAAAGGTAACAGTTTCGGCACGTAGACAAGATATGGTTTACGATATTTGTAGAAGAGTAGGCCTTTCTTTTATTGACCTTACGTTGAATGATAATACCCGAAAGCTAACGATTGGCTGTATCAGTAGGTAATGTGTTACCTGAAATACTAGCAATGAGTTGTCCTCTATCATCAACAATTATTTTTATGTTGGCATTCTCTTTGAGTGCAATCATCTCTGGAGATCTCAATCTCGCATAACTGCCAACATAAGAGTTGAATTTTTTCGGTATTCCAAAGAACTTTAATTCCTTACTGTCATGACAATGCATGCAGACATTTCCAATAGTGCTACCACTTGTACTTGTTTCATAGTTTAAATACTTCTCCTTGTCGGCATTCAATGCTACAATAACATTGTCATGTGAACACACTTTATTAAAATGCTCCATCTTCACTTTTTTTAAAGATATGACTTATGTGTTTATCGTTCCACTACGTAAAGAATACTGATTTAATACATGCAATAGACTAGGTAGTGTCGATAACCGGATATAGAATACCAGTGGAAAAGCCACATCGTGTCTCTGAGCAATCATATAGTACAATTGTTAGAGCCGTAAGCATATTTTTTAATTTTAAGATACGTACAAAAAAAAATAAAGTTGAATAATTTCGAAGTTAAAAAAAAAGTTTGTTTTTTAAGAAAAAAAATTTTGAATTAGAACCATGAGTCCTCATCATTATGAGTATTCAAAACTGGACTTCAGTTTCACAGTTGAACTAGAGAATTGTATTTTCCATAATTTTCTTACAAAAAACTAGAGTTTACGGCCAATAACCCTTATTAGTTCAGATTTTACAGAAAAAGTTTATTTTTCAATCCATAACTGGACTTAAGTTTCACATTTGAAGCAAAGAATTGTATTTTCCATAATTTTCTTACAAAAAACTAGAGTTTACGGTCAAAAATCCTTATTAGCTCAGATTTTACAGAAATAGTTGATTTTTTGATCCATAACTGGACTTAAGTTTCACAATTGAACCAGATAATTGTATTTTCCATAATTTTCTCACAAAAAAACTAGAGTTTACGGTCAAAAACCCTTATTAACTTAGATTTTACGGAAATAGTTTTATTTTTCGATCCAAAATGGACCTAAGTTTCACATTTGAACGAGAGAATCGTATTTTCCATAATTTTCTTACAGGAAACTAGAGTTTACGGTCAAAAACCCTTATTAGCTCAGATTTTACGGAAATAGTTATATTTTTCGATCCAAAAATAGACTTAAGTTTCACATTTGAACCAGATAATTGTATTTTCCATAATTTTCTTACAAAATAAAACTAGAGTATACGGCCAATAACCCTTATTAGCTCAGATTTTACAGAAATAATTTATTTTTCAATCCATAACTGGACTTAAGTTTCACATTTGAAGCAGAGAATTGTATTTTTCATGATTTTGTACAAAAAACAAGAGTTTACGGCCAATAACCTTTATTAGCTCAGATTTTACAGAAATAGTTTATTTTTCGATCCATAACTGGACTTAAGTTTCGCATTTGAAGCAGAGAATTGTATTTGCCATAATTTTCTTACAAAAAACTAGAGTTTACGGCCAAAAACCCTTATAAGCTCAGATTTTACAGAAATAGTTTATTTTTCGATCCATAACTGGACTTAACTTTCAGATTTGAACCAGAGAATTGTATTTTCCATCATTTTCTTACAAAAAAACTAGAGTATACGGCCAATAACCCTTATTAGCTCAGATTTTACAGAAATAGTTTATTTTTCGATCCATAACTGGACTTAAGTTTCACATTTGAATTAGAGAACTATATTTTCCATAATTTTCTTACAAAAAACTAGAGTTTACGGCCAAAAACCCTTATTAGCTCAGATTTTACTAATAGTTTATTTTTCGATCCATAACTGGACTTAACTTTCAGATTTGAACCAGAGAATTGTATTTTCCATCATTTTCTTACAGAAAATAGAGTTTACGGACAAAAACCCTTATTAGCTCAGATTTTATAGAAATAGTTTATTTTTCGATCTATAACTGGACTTAAGTTTCACCTATGTGCCAACGAATTGTATTTTCCATAATTTTCTCACAAAAAAATTGAGTTTACGGTCAAAAACCCTTATTAGCTTAGATTTTACGGAAATAGTTTTATTTTTCGATCCAAAATGGACTTAAGTTTCACATTTGAACGAGAGAATCGTATTTTCTATAATTTTCTTACAGGAAACTAGAGTTTACAGTCAAAAATCATTATTAGCTCAGATTTTACGGAAATAGTTTTATTTTTCGATCCAAAAATAGACTTAAGTTTCACATTTGAACCAGAAAATTGTATTTTCCATAATTTTCTTACAAAAAAAACTAGAGTATACGGCCAATAACCCTTATTAGCTCAGATTTTACAGAAATAATTTATTTTTCGATCCATAACTGGACATAAGTTTCACATTTGAAGCAGAGAATTGTATTTTTCATAATTTTCTTACAAAAAACAAGAATTTACGGCCAATAACCCTTATTAGCTCAGATTTTACAGAAATAGTTTATTTTTCGATCCTTAACTGGACTTAAGTTTCGCATTTGAAGCAGAGAATTGTATTTGCCATAATTTTTTTACAAAAAACTAGAGTTTACGGCCAAAAACCCTTATTAGCTCAGATTTTACAGAAATAGTTTATTTTTCGATCCATAACTGGACTTAAGTTTCACATTTGAATTAGAGAACTGTATTTTCCATAATTTTCTTACAAAAAAGTAGAGTTTACGGCCAAAAACCCTTATTAGCTCAGATTTTACAGAAATAGTTTATTTTCCGATCCATAACTGGACTTAAGTTTCACATTTGAATTAGAGAACTGTATTTTCCATAATTTTCTTACAAAAAACTAGAGTTTACGGCCAAAAACCCTTATTAGCTCAGATTTTACAGAAATAGTTTATTTTTCGATCCATAACTGGACTTAACTTTCAGATTTGAACCAGAGAATTGTATTTTCCATCATTTTCTTACAAAAAAACTAGAGTATACTGCCAATAACCCTTATTAGCTCAGATTTTACAGAAATAGTTTATTTTTCGATCCATAACTGGACTTAAGTTTCACATTTGAATTAGAGAACTATATTTTCCATAATTTTCTTACAAAAAACTAGAGTTTACGGCCAAAAACCCTTATTAGCTCAGATTTTACTAATAGTTTATTTTTCGATCCATAACTGGACTTAACTTTCAGATTTGAACCAGAGAATTGTATTTTCCATCATTTTCTTACAAGAAAATTGAGTTTACGGACAAAAACCCTTATTAGCTCAGATTTTATAGAAATAGTTTATTTTTCGATCTATAACTGGACTTAAGTTTCACCTATGAGCCAACGAATTGTATTTTCCATAATTTTCTCACAAAAAACTAGAGTTTACGGTCAAAAACCCTTATTAGCTTAGATTTTACGGAAATAGTTTTATTTTTCGATCCAAAATGGACTTAAGTTTCACATTTGAACGAGAGAATCGTATTTTCTATAATTTTCTTACAGGAAACTAGAGTTTACGGTCAAAAACCATTATTAGCTCAGATTTTACGGAAATAGTTTTATTTTTCGATCCAAAAATAGACTTAAGTTTCACATTTGAACCAGAAAATTGTATTTTCTATAATTTTCTTACAAAAAAAACTAGAGTATACGGCCAATAACCCTTATTAGCTCAGATTTTACAGAAATAATTTATTTTTCGATCCATAACTGGACTTAAGTTTCACATTTGAAGCAGAGAATTGTATTTTTCATAATTTTCTTACAAAAAACAAGAGTTTACGGCCAATAACCCTTATTAGCTCAGATTTTACAGAAATAGTTTATTTTTCGATCCTTAACTGGACTTAAGTTTCGCATTTGAAGCAGAGAATTGTATTTGCCATAATTTTTTTACAAAAAACTAGAGTTTACGGCCAAAAACCCTTATTAGCTCAGATTTTACAGAAATAGTTTATTTTTCGATCCATAACTGGACTTAAGTTTCACATTTGAATTAGAGAAATGTATTTTCCATAATTTTCTTACAAAAAACTAGAGTTTACGGCCAAAAACCCTTATTAGCTTAGATTTTACAGAAATAGTTTATTTTTTGATCCATAACTGGACTTAATTTTAACATGTGAATCACAGAATTGTATTTTCCATAATTTTCTTACAAAAAACTAGAGTTTACGGTCGAAAACCCTTATTAGCTTAGATTTTACGGAAATAGTTTTATTTTTCGATCCAAAATGGACCTAAGTTTCACATTTGAACCAGAGAATTGTATTTTCCATAATTTTCTTACAGGAAACTAGAGTTTACGGTCAAAAACCCTTATTAGCTCAGATTTTACGGAAATAGTTTTATTTTTCGATCCAAAAATAGACTTAAGTTTCACATTTGAGCCAGAAAATTTTATTTTCCATAATTTTCTTACAAAAAAAAAATAGAGTATACGGCCAAAAACCCTTATTAGCTGAGAATTTACAGAAATAGTTGATTTTTTGATCCATAACTGGACTTAAGTTTCACATTTGAACCAGATAATTGTATTTTCCATAATTTTCTAACAAAAAACTAGAGTTTATGGTCAAAAACCCTTATTAGCTCAGATTTTACGGAAAAAGTTTGATTTTTCGATCCAAAATGGACCTAAGTTTCACATTTGAACGAGAGAATCGTATTTTCTATAATTTTCTTACAGGAAACTAGAGTTTACGGTCAAAAACCCTTATTAGCTCAGATTTTACGGAAATAGTTTTATTTTTCGATCCAAAAATAGACTTAAGTTTTACATTTGAAGCAGAGAATTGTATTTTTCATAATTTTCTTACAAAAAACAAGAGTTTACGGCCAATAACCCTTTTTAGCTCAGATTTTACAGAAATAGTTTATTTTTCGATCCATAACTGGACTTAAGTTTCACATTTGAAGCAGAGAATTGTATTTTCCATAATTTTCTTACAAAAAACTAGAGTTTACGGTCAAAAACCCTTATTAGCTTAGATTTTACGGAAATAGTTTTATTTTTCGATCCAAAATGGACCTAAGTTTCACATTTGAACCAGAGAATTGTATTTTCTATAATTTTCTTACAGGAAACTAGAGTTTACGGTCAAAAACCCTTATTAGCTCAGATTTTACGGAAATAGTTTTATTTTTCGATCCAAAAATAGACTTAAGTTTCACATTTGAGCCAGAAAATTGTATTTTCCATAATTTTCTTAAAAAAAAAAAATAGAGTATACGGCCAATAACCCTTATTAGCTCAGATTTTACAGAAATAGTTTATTTTTCGATCCATAACTGGACTTAAGTTTCACATTTGAACCAGAGAATTGTATTTTCCATAATTTTCTTACAAAAAACTAGAGTTTACGGTCAAAAACCCTTATTAGCTCAGATTTTACGGAAATAGTTTTATTTTTCGATCCAAAATGGACCTAAGTTTCACATTTGAACGAGAGAATCGTATTTTCTATAATTTTCTTACAGGAAACTAGAGTTTACGGTCAAAAACCCTTATTAGCTCAGATTTTACGGAAATAGTTTTATTTTTCGATCCAAAAATAGACTTAAGTTTTACATTTGAAGCAGAGAATTGTATTTTTCATAATTTTCTTACAAAAAACAAGAGTTTACGGCCAATAACCCTTTTTAGCTCAGATTTTACAGAAATAGTTTATTTTTCGATCCATAACTGGACTTAAGTTTCGCATTTGAAGCAGAGAATTGTATTTGCCATAATTTTCTTACAAAAAACTAGAGTTTACGGCCAAAAACCCTTAATAGCTCAGATTTTACAGAAATAGTTTATTTTTCGATCCATAACTGGACTTAAGTTTCACATTTGAATTAGAGAAATGTATTTTCCATAATTTTCTTACAAAAAACTAGAGTTTACGGCCCAAAACCCTTATTAGCTCTGATTTTACAGAAATAGTTTATTTTTCGATCCATAACTGGACTTAACTTTCAGATTTGAACCAGAGAATTGTATTTTACATCATTTTCTTACAAAAAACTAGACTTTACGGACAAAAACCCTTATTAGCTCAGATTTTATAGAAATAGTTTATTTTTCGATCTATAACTGGACTTAAGTTTCACCTATGTGCCAACCAATTGTATTTTCCATAATTTTCTCACAAAAAACTAGAGTTTACGGTCAAAAACGCTTATTAGCTTAGATTTTACGGAAATAGTTTTATTTTTCGATCCAAAATGGACCTAAGTTTCACATTTGAACGAGAGAATCGTATTTTCTATAATTTTCTTACAGGAAACTAGACTTTACGGTCAAAAACCATTATTAGCTCAGATTTTACGGAAATAGTTTTATTTTTCGATCCAAAAATAGACTTAAGTTTCACATTTGAACCAGAAAATTGTATTTTCCATAATTTTCTTACAAACAAAAACTAGAGTATACGGCCAATAACCCTTATTAGCTCAGATTTTACAGAAATAATTTATTTTTCGATCCATAACTGGACTTAAGTTTCACATTTGAAGCAGAGAATTGTATTTTTCATAATTTTCTTACAAAAAACAAAAGTTTACGGCCAATAACCCTTATTAGCTCAGATTTTACAGAAATAGTTTATTTTTCGATCCATAACTGGACTTAAGTTTCGCATTTGAAGCAGAGAATTGTATTTGCCATAATTTTCTTACAAAAACAAGAGTTTACGGCCAAAAACCCTTATTAGCTCAGATTTTACAGAAATAGTTTATTTTTCGATCCATAACTGGACTAAAGTTTCACATTTGAATTAGAGAACTGTATTTTCCATAATTTTCTTACAAAAAACTAGAGTTTACGGCCAAAAACCCTTATTAGCTCAGATTTTAAAGAATTAGTTTATTTTTCGATCCATAACTGGACTTAAGTTTCACATTTGAATTAGAGAACTGTATTTTCCATAATTTTCTTACAAAAAACTAGAGTTTACGGCCAAAAACCCTTATTAGCTCAGATTTTACAGAAATCGTTTATTTTTCAATCCATAACTGGACTTAACTTTCAGATTTGAACTAGAGAATTGTATTTTCCATCATTTTCTTACAAAAAACTAGAGTTTACGGACAAAAACCCCTATTAGCTCAGATTTTATAGAAATAGTGTATTTTTCGATCTATAACTGGACTTAAGTTTCACCTATGTGCCAACGAATTGTGTTTTCCAAAATTTTCTTACAAAAAAACTAGAGTTTACGGGCAATAGCCCTTATTAGCTCAGATTTTACAGAAATAATTTATTTTTCGATCCATAACTGGACTTAAGTTTCACATTTGAAGCAGAGAATTGTATTTTCCATAATTTTCTTACAAAAAACTAGAGTTTACGGCTAATAACCCTTATTAGCTCAGATTTTACAGAAATAGTTTATTTTTCGATCCATCACTGGACTTAAGTTTCGTATTTGAAGCAGTGAATTGTCTTTTCCATAATTTTCTTACAAAAAACTAGAGTTTACGGTCAAAAACCCTTATTAGCTCAGATTTTACAGAAATAGTTTATTTTTCGATCCATAACTGGACTTAAGTTTCACATTTGAATCAGAGAACTGTATTTTCCATAATTGTCTTACAAAAAACTAGAGTTTACGGCCAAAAACCCTTATTAGCTCAGATTTTACAGAAATAGTTTATTTTTTGATCCATAACTGGACTTAAGTTTCACATTTGAACCACAGAATTGTATTTTCCATCATTTTCTTACAAAAAACTAGAGTTTACGGACAAAAACCCTTATTAGCTCAGATTTTATAAAAATAGTTTATTTTTCGATCTATAACTGGACTTAAGTTTCACCTATGTGCCAACGAATTGTATTTTCCATAATTTTCTTACAAAAAACTAGAGTTTATGGCCAAAAACCCTTGTTAGCTCAGATTTTACAGAAATAGTTTATTTTTCGATCCATAACTGGACTTAAGTTTCATCTTTGAGCCAACGAATTGTATTTTCCGTAATTTTCTTACGAAAAACTAGAGTTTATGGTCAAAAACCCTTATTAGCTTAGATTTTACAGAAATACTTTATTTTTCGATCCATAACTGGACTGAAGTTTCACCTATGAGCCATCGAATTGTATTTTACATAATTTTCTTGCAAAAAACTAGAGTTTACGGTCAAAAACCCTTATTACCTCAGATTTTAGGCTCTCGCCCACCCCCCACTATCACACTATAACTACGCTAAGACATCCTTCTGCCCATCAACCCATCTCCCCCAAAACACTTTTCACCCATTTCTAGTTAAAAATTTTATTTTCAAGTCATCCACTCGAGTTTTTGGCTAGGAATTCGGCCCACAGTACAGCATAAGTACTCTTAGACACCCCACTCCCATCACCCCATCCCTCTGAAAATATTTTATTCAGAGATTTCTTGTTAAAAATTTTTATTTCAAGTCATCCACACGGGTTTTTCGCTAGCAACTCTCCCCTCCACTATCACACTATAAGTACTCTAAGACACCCCGCTCCCATCACTCCATCCCTCAAAAAATATTTTATTCAGAGATGTCTTGTTAAAAAATTTTATTTCAAGTCATTCACACGGGTTTTTCGCTAGCAACTCTCCCCTCCACTATTACACTATAAGTGGTCTAAGACACCCTACTCCCATCACCCCCTCCCTCCAAAAATGTTTTATTCAGAGATTTATTGTTAAAATATTTTATTTCAAGTCATTCACATGGGTTTTTCGCTAGCAACTCGCTCCCCACTATCATGCTACAACTACGCGAAGACATCCCTCTGCCAATCAACCCATCTCCCCCAAAACACTTTTCAGCCATTTCTCGCTAAGAATTTTATTTTCAAGTCATCCACTTGGGTTTTTCGCTAGGACTTTGGCCCACAGTACAGCACTACAAGTACTCTAAGACACCCCCCTCCCATCACCCCATCCCTCCAAAAATATTTTATCCAGAGATTTCTTGTTAAATATTTTTATTTCAAGTCATCCATACGGGTTTTTCGCTAGCAACTCTCCCCTCCACTATCACACTATAAGTACTCTAAGACACCCCACTCCCATCACTCCACCACTTGTGTATTATACAGAACACATCGAAGAAGTAAAGCTATCCGTTATTAAAATTCTTTTCTTGCCATCTATCTCTCTTAGTATCAAATTTTTAGTAGACTATAACGTTAAACTCTATTTTAAATTGACAACACTGTTCAAACACCACTTGTGCATTATACAGTACATATCGAAGCATTCGCAAATGCTAAACCCTTTTCTTTCTCCACCTTAATAGGATCAAATTCGCAAATCCTATCTACCGACACAGTCATATCAATCTATTGTGGGCTAAAGGCAATTGTCAAAAAAAAAATTCAGAAGCTACTCTTGGTAGCACAGACTTCAAAGAAATCGAGCTGTTAATAATAAACGGGTTATATACAACTTCCCCTACAAAATTATTCCTAGATATGCAATTTTACAATCTCTAGTTTTCTATTTAAAAAAAAAACAAACAAAAACAAAAAACCAGTCTGATTATCTTATACAGCCTGTATATTCTTGTACATACTAGAGATAAGACAAATTACGCAAGCACCCGCCAAATCGGCACTGCCATTGGTGTAAGTTTTCTTGTAGGGTTCATATCTATTACACTTTTGAGCATGTTCTTGTAGGGTTGGATGTAGGGTTCAAAGTACTAGATAGCTTACTACTTACATTAATAAATACAAAGCCGTATAGCAGAGTTCTTTTGTACGGAAGTTATAAAAGTATGAGCTCTAGGGTTGAATTTCTTTTTTAATAATCTAGAAGATATAAGGAAACAAGTACTGATTTTTACTCTAATTGATTAACTTAAAAAAAAACGCGTAATAAGTTTTTCAAAGAAAAGTAAAGAGCTACATTAAACCAAAAACGAGCAGAAACAAAGTCAAATAACTGTCCAAGCGTAAAACTACCAACAAAATAAACACTTAATTAAAAAACACTCCGAATATTTCGGCCCCACGTCCGGGAGCCTTTCTCGACGAAAAAGAAAGAAAAACAAAAAAACTTCTTTTTAAAAAATAACACATCAAAATACAAACAAAAACTAAACACACGAAGAGGGAGAAAAAAGAAAAAGAAGAGAAAAGAAATATAAATAAATAAGTAGGAATCAAACTCACATGTTAAATAAAACTTCCATGTACTGGCATATTTAACGCAATAAACAAAAGCGAATGTCTATAATGATACCATTTGTCTCCTCACAATCAATGTATAAATGGAAATGTATCAAAAAATGAAGAATATATTTATACTCAGCAAAAACAATAAAAGTCACCTAACCCCCGGTTCATTACCCCTAATAAAATCTCACAAGTTCATCAACCAATTTATGAAATATAAATTGAACGGATTTTTTTGCTTGCAAGCCTAGTTGCAGTTCGTTTACTTTTCCCAGCATCGTTCGCATGGTCATCATTCGTTTCAGAACAATTATTAAAATCAGTACTGATTGAATATTTTACCTGCTTCTTAATTAAACTATTATAAATTGAATTGACCCTAAATTCCCCTTCATCTCTGTTGATGCTAATACTACTACTACTACTACTAAAAACAACTCACCGCAGCAGCAAGCCGCCTGAGGCCAACACAGCTACGCACGCTCCTCCTCCTCCCCAATCTATTGAAAGCCTCCTTTTTTATACCCACCCACGAAGTTCCGATTTCCTTTAAATCTTTCTTTATGACGTCCTCCCACCCCAGACGAGTACGACCTGCTTTCCGTTTAGCCCTAGACGGTTGGCCGAAAAGAACAATCTTCGGCAATATTTCATCCTTCATCCGCACAACGTGCCCTCGCCAACTCAACCTTTCTTTCCTTATAGCCCTAGAGAGCGGTATTGAACCACATTTTTCGTATAGCCTATGGTTTGAAATACGGTCAGTCAGCCAGGTACCCAGAACAATCCTTAATCATTTTCTCTGGAAAACATCAAGCAAATCTTCATCCGCTTTTCGGAGCGTCTATGCTTCAAAGCCATATCTGACCATTGTCATCACTGTAGCTTCTAATATTCTAATCTTGGTTTGCAGACTTATCTTCCTATTCTTCCAAACTTTTTTAACTGTGAAAAGGACCCTGAGCCTTGGCTATTCTATATTTAACATCTTCACTGCTCCCAACATCTTTACTAATAATACTACCAAGGTAAGTGAAGCTGTCCACCTGATCAATCTCTTCATTACCCAATATCACCTTTTCATCTTCACTTATTCCTAGCCTTTGTGACTTAGTCTTCTGAAAATTAATTTTCAAACCAATTCTAGCACCCTGAACTCACAAAACCTCTAAAACTTCATTCATTTTGCTCTCACTTTCATCTAGGATGCTTAAATCATCAGCATAATCCAAGTCCAGGAGACTTTTTCCTCCCCATTTGATTGCGTGGGTCTCCCATTGCCTTTCCTGTGCTCCTTAAAACAAAGTCCATCAAAATAATTCATACAAAGTGGGATAGAACACAACCCTGCTTAACTCCTGATTTAATACCAAACCAGCTGCTAACCTCATTTCCTATCTTAACCGCAGCAGTGTTATTCTCGTACATAGCCCTAATCACTTTAATGTATTTGTCTGGTATACCATACAAGGATAAAACCTTTACTAAAGCTTCTTTCAACAGAATCGAACGCTTGCTCATAATCTATAAAACTGAGGACCAAAGGTGTTTGAAAACTCAGGCACTTCTCAATTATTAGCCTAAGAGTGAAAATTTGGTCAACACATTCTCTACCTTTTCTAAAACCGTACCGATGTTTTCTTAAAACTTTGTCTACAGCATCTTTCAGTCTAAAAAGTATCATATTACTAAGTAATTTACTACCTACAGAGATCAGACTAATGCCTCGATAATTACCACACTCACTCTTATTACCTTTCTTATACAATGGTTTAATTAAGGTTTTTCTAAAATCGTTAGTTACTTCCCCTTTTTCAAAAATCATATTAATAATCTCCAGCAGCTTATTTCAAACCTCAGAGCCACCACATTTAAGAAACTCCTTTACCATCCTATCAGCACCTGGAGCCTTATTATTTTTTAATCCTTTTAGTACTGTTGCTAATTCCTCCTCACAAAACAAACCTTCCTTCACATCCAAGGTATCACAAACTTTTTCATTTCCCTCTATATTTTTTCCCGCAACTCTATCTCGGTTAAGCAAATTCTCAAAATGTTCGGCCCATCTCTCTTTAGTTTTTTCCTTATCGCTAATTGCAACCCCATTCCTATCTTTAACAGGGCCAAGTCCGGATTGACTACCCCCTCTCAATTTGTTAACGTGCCAGTACAATATTTTACTATTATGCCGTCTAGCTGCATCTTCCAGATCCTCGGCAATTTTATCCATAGCCTACACTCCACACCTCCTTAGTTTATATTTTAATGCTTTCTCCATTTCTTTACATTTCTTTTGTTTTCATACGATCTATCACTCAGATAATTCTTGTACAAGTCCTTTCTCCTTTCTATTAAACATAAAGCTTTTTCACTAATATGCTTAGGTGCAGTTCTAGCTTTCTTCCCTAATACACCTTCAGCAACTTCACAAATTATTTTTCTAAAATTATTCCAACCACCTACCACATTGTCAAATTTTAAACTCTTAAGTTTAGTATTCAACTGTTCCTGGAAAGTTTCTCTCAAATTCTCATCCTGGAGTCTACCAACATCATAACTTCCCGGGAGGTAGTTACCTTTCCGATATTTCAGCTTTAAATTAACCCTTGACAGTACTAGATCTTTACTTTTAACATCAATAACAGCACTCCTATATACCCTAGTATCTTGATACTATTAACCCCATAGATTGTCTTTTTTATTTCTATAATTTCTCTGAAACTTTGTGTAAGTCCTACAGACGTATCTACCATTTTTGTCTGATCAAATAAAATATTGTGATGAGGAAAATTATATACATGTTCTGCAACAGCTGACTCAAACGTTTCGGATTTATGTTATGTTTTAGAGAGCAATCTATGGTATTCTTGTGTTACTGTAGCCTAATTTCTAAAATATGCTGTGTTCTTCCCACATAAAGTTTACCACAAGAGCATGGAATTTTGTATATTCCCTTTTGCATATTCCACGGTACCTTGTCTTTTCCATTATTTAGCAACGAGCATGTAGTTTGTCCTGATTTAAATGTTGTTTCTATATTATGTAATTTATTATGTAAGGCAAAATTATGTAATTTCTTACCTGATTTGACCCACCTTCTTCTAATATTCCAGGTTTTATTAACTTTTTTTCCTTTTTCCAATTATTTGAGAAATTATATTTCTGGATAGCAATTACCTACTAGAATATCTTTAATAAAAATTAGTTCATTACTCACGTTTTCTGGTGATGCTAATTTTAAGACCCTATCAACTAAAGAAATAACCACACCCCCTTTTATTTGGATCGGATGATTTGGTGCGAAAGACAAATAAAGGTTGTTATTAGTCGGTTTACGGTAAACTGAAAACGCTAGTTCATTATTATTTCTATGGATCAAAATATCTAGAAACGGTAGCTTATTTTCTGTTTAATCTTCAGTTGTAAATACTAATAATCCTCCCAAATTATTTAAATATTCCAAAAAACCTTCAATTTGTGATTCGCTATAATTCAAAATAACTAAAACATCATCCATATATCAGCCCCAAAATTTAGGTTTTAAAAACATGTTTCTATAGCTAAAGTTTCTGCATACTTTACATAAATATTTGCTAACAACGAACTTAAGGGTCCTCCCATTGCTAATCCCCTAATTTGATGGTAAAAATTATTTCTAAATGTGACATAATTAGTATGCCTGCTAGTTATTGGTTATTTTAACTAAATTTAATATAGTTTCCATTTTGATTCCCGTACATAATTCTTGTATCTCATTTTTATGTTCCTCAAGTTTTTTGGATAAAATACTAAAAGATTTATCAAAAAATATATAAGTATACATTGATTTTATATCAAAACTAAACAATCTAGATTTATCTGATATTTCAATATTTATAAGTTTATCTTTTAAGAATTCCGAGTTTTTTTATATACGAATCTTGGAGATATAAGAAAGGTTTAAGTGTCGTTGCTACCCATTTTTCGATTTTTACCGTTGAAGAATTGGTTGTTAAAACTATAGGTTTTAAAAGGATACCTATTTTATGTATTTTTAGGAAGCCTTATATTCTTGGGCTGACTAATCCCCTCGCAAAGAACTTGTAATATATCTTTGGTTTGATACTTCCATTTGTTTTAAGGTCTTCTAAGTCCTTTCTTAATTTTGTAACATACAATTCAGTTGGGCCTGAGTTAAGTTTTTATATGTTGAAGTATCCTTTAGAATTGTTTCTATTAAACTATCATATTCATCATTTTCTAGGATTACTACCGTATTGCTCTTATTCACTTTCGTTATTATTAGAGAATCATCTTTTTTTTTAATCTTTTAAAACTTTTATATTTTTGTTCTTAGGGTTTTCTTGATAACTACCAAAATTTGTCAAAATATTCACGACCCCTAGTTTAAATCATCTACATTATTTATATCTTTTGAAAACTTATGAATCCCTTTCTCAATCTTTGAAATAACTTCCTCTATCGGTACTTTTTTAGGATTTAGTCTGAATTTTATACCACTTTCAAGGATTTCCTTTTCTTCTTTGGTTACCTCCTTTTTGCCACCATTAATCACACCAGGGCCTGGGAAAGGATTAGGTTGATACATTGAATAGTTTTTGTTTTTCTTGTTTTCCCTTTTCGATTGCAAAATTTTTTGGTTTAATCTTTCCCTAGATAATCTTAAAACATGTTCAAAAGAATTTTTGAAGATTGATATAATTTGCTGGAAATCATTCGTATTAAGAAAAACGCAAAGGTTATGTTTTAAAAAATCAATTTCTTTTACAATTTGTGATCTCTGGAAACGTTTATCTTTCAGCACATGGTTTAAGTTTAAAATATTTAGCTTTCTCGTGTGCTTCTCCTCATTATATGTATTTATATTATACTTGACAGAAAACGATTTTTGAAGTATTTCATTTACTTTCGTAAATGGAAAAGCAGTAGGGTCTAAGAAATTATTTAAAACTACCAAAAATAACCATCAATAAATAAATGAAACCCAAAACGAACAGAAATTACTATAGTATAGGCCCATCACCGCAACGCCTAGACATAAGATTGAGGGGATTTCTTAAGCTGATTCTTAATCCTTTAAACTAGATTTTTACTTTGCATTTTTTAAAATAACCCAAGCTTATATGAGTAGTAGTAGTAAGAGTTCTGGTAGCATTAGTGTTGTATTAGTTGCAGCAGTAGCAATAGTAAAATTATTTGCATTAGTATTAGTAGTACGCACATATTGTCCTTTTGTCATTTGAACATCCGCCTCATCAAGTCCTGGACATTTTAACTTGAAACGTTAATCTGTTCCTAAGATATTATTAATATGCACTTTTGACGTTCTATAAGCACGTAGTGTTTTGATTAGTTCAACTTTCCCCTAAACATTTTCTCATATTTTGACCTCAATGTCTGTATTACTACTGGTAATGCTAAAGGGAATGAAGGGTAATATTTAAGAGACATTGAGAGGAAAGTTGAACTCAATCAAAGCACACCATGTTCAATCAGCCTGTCAGCTGGTGAATTTTATCTCGTTACACACATCATTGCGAATCGTTCCCACACGCTGATGAAAAAGATTCACCAAAGCCAAAGCCTTCAATTTATGGGATGGACAATTCTTCTTCCCTTCTCTCTCAACAACTCTCTATATTTAACACTCAATCAAGTGAACATGACTTGACTTTTTCTTTGAATTAATTAAAAAACTTTTCCCTTGAAATGTTTTTCAAAGAAAAGTAAAGAACTCCATTAAACCAAAAATGAGCAAAAATAGAATGAAATACTCTACCAAGCGTAAAACTTCCACAAATCAGCATCGGTAAATAAATGAAACCCAAAATCAACAGAAACTAGAATAAATAACCGAGTCAAACTCAAAGAGGTAGTAGTATTACGATGCAAAGATTGTCTTTTTTTTAGATCAATATTTCCAACAACAAGCCCTGTAAGTTATAACTTCAGACACCAATCCATTCCTAAGATATTGCTGATAAGCCCTGTCATTTGGTTAGATCAATATTTCCAACAACAAGCCCTGTAATTTATAACTCTCACACACCAATCCAAACATAAGATATTGCTAATAAGCCCTTTTGACAACCTGCATATAGATGGCATGTTGTAATTCACCTTGATACGGTAAGCCATTTCATAAATATCACTGATGTGCGCATTTGACCCCTTTTTGACATTCTTTTCATCTTATTACTCTAAGCCTTACAAGCTGCTGCAATTGAAGTAGTAGTTTGAGTAGTTTAGTAGCAGTAGTAGTAGTTCTAGTGGTGAATGCATATATTACCTTTTTGTCAATTGATCTTCCCCTTTAAGTATTCTCTGAAAGCTCCAACCTAAAACCCCAATTCATTCTTGACATGTATCCTTCTGACAGTCTGAATGTACATAGTGTGGTTTGATTTAGTTCAAATACCCCCTCAATAATCTGTAAAATTTCAACCTTCATACGCTTAGTCTTAATTGTACCAGTATCATAGTAGTAGTGGTAGTAGTAGGAACAGTAGTAGCAGCAATACTGTATTATTATTAGTAGTAGAAACAGTAGTAGCAGCAGTACTAATAGCAGCAGTAGCACTACATTTTGCCTTTTGGTCAACTGAACATCCCACTCAGGATGCGCTTGAAGTTTCCCCTTGATACGATAAGCCCTTCCTGTTTCAGCAATCTCTATGCGCATAGCATGTTTTGATTTACCTAACTTTGGAGAGCTTATTGCACTCCATTCATGTTTGACTATTAAAAAGGGCACTATTCCTCTCAATTTCTAATTGAATAAGCCCCTTTCGAAGTTTAGACGACAACTTATCTATACGAAGGTACGACGGACCCTGGTATAAAAACAAACCCTTCCAAAAATAATATATTGTGCCGACATCGACTTTACTTAGGGCAGCGCAATTGCGCCGCCTATGATTCAAAAAGTGGATTGCCTTTAATCATCAATTGATGCTACATGTTGAAATCTCTGTCTATTTCGTATGAATATTAAAATAGAAAATGTTTCATCTCTGGTTAATTGTAAACAATACATAAGGATAAAGGAGTAATCTGATAGCAATTTCGGTTTCACGCAGCCATTTCTTGATTATTCTGATTCCGTCACTACTTATTTCCTAATTTAGGTCATGAGGTGTCCCAAAATTTTCTTAGGGTGTGTTTGGAGAATTAACGAGCTTGGTAGGAGAGCTGCTTGGCCTCCAATCACTTCTTATTCTTAAACCAGGGAACTAGAACTTTGAATCTCCAATCGAATTAGCTCATCTAAAAAGTTTCTATAATATTGGTATATATAATAGCGCCGCGCTGCCTGTGATATTGCTTATTTACTTTTTTGAAAACCAGCATGCATATAATTGTTTTGTTTAGTTGTAGCTCCCCTTACACGTTCCCTAAAACTTTTACGTTAATACCCTTAGCGTCATTTGTTTCAGCAATTGTAGTAGTAGGCTAGTATTAATAGTATAAAGTGTGCCTTCTGGTGTATTTCAAAATCCACCACAACTTACCCTGAAAGGTCCAACTTAATAATGTTAGCCGTTCTTGAGATATTGCTGTTTCTCCCTTTTGACAATCTACATGCTCATGGTTCGGTTAGATTTAGTTCAACATCTGCCTCAATATTCCTAAAATTTTCACCTTCATACGCTTACCCTTAATAGTACTAGCAACTTGGTGGTAATGATTGTAGTAGGAGTAGATGTGTTGTATTATCAGAAATAGAAATAGCAGTAGTAGCATGTGCATGTTGCCTTTTAGTCAGTTGAGCATCCCCGTCATCATACCCCGGAATTTTTATTTTGATACGGAAAGCCGTTCCATAATTATGCTGACCCTTCAAAAATTTGACCCCCTTTTGACACCCTTTTCATCTTTATACTCCTAGCCTTACAAGTAGTTGTAATAGAAGTATTACTTGGAGTAGTTTAGTAGTAGTAGTAGTAGTAGTAGTAGTAGTAGTAGTAGTAGTAGTTGTAATAATTGTAGTAGTAGTAACAGTGGTAGTAATAGTAATAATAGTAGTAGTAGCAGTAGCAATAGCAGTAGTAGTAGCAGTAGCCGTGGTAGTAGTAGTAGTAGTAGTAGTAGTAGTAGTAGTAGTAGTAGTAGTAGCAGTAGTAGTAGTAGTATTAGTATTAGCAATAGTAGTAGTAGTAAAAGTAGCTATGTTATTAGTAGTAGTAGCATGCATTCTTTTGGTCAACTGATCTTCCGCTTTGAGCATTCTCTAAAAGTTCAAACTTAATACCTAAATCTATTTTTGAGTACGCTCTTTTCATAATCTGGCCGCACATAGTCTATTTTGATTGAGTTCAAATTCCTCCTAAGTGTAATTCCTCCTATTGGTAGTAGTGCTATCAGTAGTAGCAGCAGTATTAATAGCAGTAATAGCATGTACATGTTGCCTTTCGGGCGGTTGAACATGCTCTGATGATTCTCCAAAAGTTTCATCTTGATACGGAAGTTTCATTTTGATAAGGCTCACATAATTTCCAATCAAATTAGCTCTCTAAGAAGTTTATGCGACCCCCCCCCTCCCCTTCCCAAAAAACCTTACACGTCCCCGATAACCCTTGCCCCTGGGCTCTGGGGGGGTTTGTCAACCCTGGATACATTGTCTGGATACAAAGTACTGTATCAAAATTTCGATCAGATACGGTTAGTGAAAAGCGGACATAGAGGATACTTGTCGATCTTCGACTACTTTTGACTCGTAAAAATGGAGCTAGAATTTTCAATTTCCAATCAACTGAGCCTCTTCCAAAGTTCATACGACCTTTCCTTCCATAAAAACCTTATATGCCGCCGGGGCATAACTAAAAACCCTTGCTCCAAGGCTCTGGGGGTAGGGGGGTTATGTCAACCCTGGAGGCATTGTTATATGATCTTTAGACCATTTTAAACAAAATACTGATCTAAAATTTGATCAAATGCATTGGGGGAACAGAGGGCGTTCGGGGGGGGGATCTAGTTTCCCTTTGATCACTTGACTCTTCAAAAGGGAACTAGAAATTTCGATTTCAAATGAAATGAACCCTGTTCAAAATTTATACGACCACCACTTTCTTAAAAATCTCATATGTCCCCAGGTCATACCTTACAACCCTTCCCCCCATGTTTTTGAGGGTTATGTCAACCCCGGAAGCATTGTTGTATGATCTTTGGACTATTTTGTAAAAAATGGCTGTCAATTTCTATAGAAAGCATTTCGGGAAAAGAGGGCGTGGGGAGGCTACTTGCCCTCTGTTCACTTTTGACTCTTAAAAAGGGCACTAGAACTTCCGATTTCCCATCGAACGAACCGCCTCCAAATACGATCAAATACAGGCAACTAGCAAAAGTTATACCCCTTACTATGATTGATGTGCAGGGGGGCGGGATTGACATCCCCAAAGACATAATAACTGAACCTTTCAACTATGCTGAAGAAAATGTCTATCTCAAAATTTTGATTGGAAGTCTTTTCGGAAATATTGAACAGTCAAAAGTAATTGCCCTTAATCACTTTTGACTTTTAAAAATGGCGCTAGGACTTTCAACTTGCAATATAATGAGCTCCTTTCGAAGTTTTTGCGGCAACTCCTTCTGTACCAAGTGACCTGGTAAAAAAAAAAAAAAATACATTGTGCCCACTTCGCTCTTTACTTAGGCAGCGCTATTGCACAAGCGATGATAAATAAAGGTATAAAGGTGATTATTTAAGTGAATATAAAGGGGAAGGCTGAACTCAATCAAAACACACCATGTGCTTGCATGTTGTCGGCAGGCGATTTTTATCTCATTGTACATATCATTGCGAATTGTTCCTACACGCTTATGAGAAAAAGATTCACCAAAGCCAAAGCTTTCAATTTATGGGTGGGACAATTCTTCTCTTCTCTAAAATTCTCTAAAATTTTAATACCTAATTAAATGAACTTGACTTGACTTTTTCTATGAATTTCAAAAAGTTGATTGCCTTCAATCATCACCTGATGTCACAAACTGAAACAAACTGATTTCCTATAAATATAAAAAGAGAAAGGGGTTCATATCTGGTTAACTGCAAACAATACATACAAATAAAGGAGTAATCTTAGAGCGATATTTGCTTTCACACAGCCACAGCTTGATCATTCTGATTCCATCACTACTTGTTTTCTCTTTTAGGTTATGAGGTGTCCCAAGCCTCAAGATTGGGTAGAAAGATTGTGTCAGTGTAATTGTCCCGAAAGACTGATGAAAAACTGTGCAACTGGAATGTACTATGACACAAAGAAGTGCAAGTAAGTGAAACCAAACCTTTTTTTCTCAGTTTTCTTCAAAACTCCTCCAGGAGTTTCTTTTAAATTTTTGGAAAGATTACTGGATTGGACTGATTATGGATTCCTTAAGTATAGTAACTTTATTTTAGCCGTTTGGCGATATCTGAAAAGTTTTTTCTTGTAAAACTTAAAATTTATAAAGATTTTCAGAAAGAGTTTGGAATTAAAGATGCTATGCATACTTCATGCATATACGTCTGTTTTAAATCCGCACATGTAGTAATCCGGGTTGCAGCGGTAGCTAGCAACCTAGTAAGAGACGATCGCGTCCAATGTTAAGAGATATAATAACCTATACGTCCTAAAAAAAGAGTCAGATCAAAACAAAAAGTACACCATTAGAACGGCTGTATCCGAAACCCCTTGATAGGAAACTTTCTGTCCCTTGGCATGAACAGCAAGGGAATGTATATTGGGAAATATATTGGCGTTTAGGCAGCATTCTGCCTAAACGGCATTTCTTTTTCTTTTTCTTTTCCACAGAGAGCTTGGCACTGGAACATCGTAGAGAGGTGTTCAATGGCTATATGAAAAGAAGGAAGCTTTATTTTTGGAGGGATGCGAACGCCTCTTTAAAATGTGCGGCCAGTGATAAAAAACAAAAAACAGAGCCCTTTAACTTGTAATTTAGATTTCTGTCAATGAAAATTTCGGTAAAAATGACCACCTAGTCAGTAAAAAAATAAGTCTTCTACCCGCCTAAGCATTTCAGCTAGTTTAGAAATTCAACATGATCTCTGCACAACTGAACAATAGCTTTTCAATCATTATACATTCGTAAAGAAAGGTAACTAGCACATAGAAATCTAAGTAAGCCCTAGTAATAAATAATTATTTGCAAATATTTATTTTACAATGCATTAATAATTTGAAAAAGAAAATATTCCTTCCATAGTCTACCCAGCAGACAAAGACCGTTTACATATATCGGCCTGTTGTTCAAAATAACTTCACAAGCTTCTGATGTTCTTTCGACCCTCTCAAGGTACCCACAAGACTGGTGAACTTGTGGTCAATTTTATTCTCAAGAAACACCGATGGATATCAAATCAAAAAAAATGTTCTGAATACGGCTACGGTGTTCCCGCCATGTGACGTGACCCCCTTGATGTACGTCTCGAGAAATAAGCACGCACTTTTTTTTTTTACTCTAAGACGATAACTCAGGACTCCATGGAATTGGTTTCATTATGAAACAAAAGAACCAGAAACGCACTTTCTGAGTGGGAACCTGTTTCACCCAGACTGGCCAGGACTAGACTTTAGGGAAAACCTTGAAAATGTACCGATTCTCTCCGCATAGCTTCTACTCGTGCTGCTACTGTTGCCGCTGAGGATGAAGTCCATGCGGATCTCCAATAACTGTTTCCTTCTATTTCTAAGCGAGACTACCTGGTTGTTACTGGGTATTTTAACGCAAGAGTTGGTCCATCTAGGCAGACCACCATCCAAATCCTAGGAAAGTATAGAATGGGACACAGATGCGAAATGAGCAAAGACGGGTAAACTATGAGTTGATGAATCATCTTGTTGTCGCCAAAACTATATTTCAACACAAATCAGCCCATAGTTTGACGTGAGACTCTAATGACGGTGTTACTAAGTCCCAAATTGACTTCATTCTTGTCCGGTCACACTAGAGTAGCTCAGCATTGGGCTCGTGTTGTTATATCGGTGCCGATACAGGCTCAACATTGATCTAGGGCTTGTTCGTGCAAACTGTCCGATCTGATAAAACGCTCATTCTTGCAAAAAATCCCGCTGCAAATCGCAGATCACAGAAGACAAAACAAAAGCCCAAATCGATATTGGTGAGTTGCAAGATAAAGAAGTTCGAAAAACACTAAACGTGGATCTGACGATCCGTTTTGATGCTCTAAGTTTGAAGAAGGAGGAAAACCACGACCCTGACCTAAGATGGGAGACCTTCAAAACAGTTGAGAGAGGGACCATCAAATATATTCTATGATGAACAAAAGTAATACAACATTGGGTTACAACCAGAGCCCTGTCAATAGTTGGAGAACGAAAGAAAAAGATGAGCAACCCTAAAGATGATACGGAAGGGTTACACAGACAAGTCGAGCATTCTGCTCACCTAGACCGCCACAAAATACGTAAAGAGACTGATTTATCATTAGAGAAGGCAATATATGGACGTAAAACCCTCAAGAAATCGAATGGTAAGAAAGCTGCAGTGTCCGAAGCTGTCAATGTAAAAGCAGTCATTGGCTATCTGAAGGAGCGTTTGGCCAGATGGCCAAATTCCTTTACCCTACGAAACGCATCCCTATCATCAGCTACTTGTGGTTTCCCTAGTAGCATTCAAAAAGAAAATATTGATGTCGAGCTGGCCACCAAAGCAAGAGCAGAAATTCTTAAAGCGCATAAGACACTGAAGAACTACAAAGCCCCAGGTCAAGATGGTATTACCCCAGAACTATACAAACAGTGCCCTGAGATCACTGTGAACCAACTCCATGGTATCCTTAAAAAAGTATGGAGGACTAATACTTTCCCAAAGGATTGGAAGAAAGAAGTTATTCTCCCATTCTATAAGAAAGCTTACTAAACTGAGTGCAAAAAGTACCGGGGAATTGGTCTAATTGACATTGTGGTAAAAATATTTACGATTATTCTCCTTAACCACTCTAACGAGGCAAGGGAGAAAAGAGCCTATGAAAACCAGGCCAGCTCCAATCCGCATATTCTTGAAGAAATATGGAGGACCAATACTTTCCCAAAGGATCGGAATAATCAAGTTATTCTCCCATTCTATAGGAAATATTACTAAACTGAGTGCAAAAAATACTGGAGAATCGGTCTAATCAACATTATGATAAAAATATTTGGGATTATTCTCCTTAACCCCTCTAAAGAAGCAAGGGAGAAAAGAGCCTATGAAAACCAAGCCAGCTCCCATCCGTGTAGACGCTACACTGACAATATTTTTCACTTTACCTTCTTGTCGAGCAGTTTTAAGGGTATGACTTGCCTCTGATTCTGATTTTCCTGGCTTTGTTGCCGCCTTCAACAAGATTACTTGCTAAAAAATTTGGGAAATTCTAGGAAATGACGGAATGCCCCTGAAATTTGTGAAAATGCCTAAGGCTTACTAGGATGGGTCAGTAGGCCTATTTCGAGTTTATGGAGAAGAGACTGAAGAATTTCCGATTGAGTTAAGTCTAAAACAGGGCTGCCTCCTTTCTCCGCTTCTATTCAACTGCTATATTGATCGGGAGCTTGAGAACGCCGTGTATTCTTTTACAGGAGTTTTGATTGGACAAAACCTTTCACTTGGAGACCTTGACTACGCTGATGATGTCCGAATTCCCTCAGAACTAGAGGAAGCTCAGATTATACCGGATGATGTGGGACATTGACCGGAAAGTCAGCATAGGGAAGACAAAATTTATGGATTATGGCAGTAAATCACGCTCATTCTGCTAACTGTAAATTGAGTACAGTTTGATAAGGTCGATAGCTTCTCATACCTTGGCTGCCAGCTTTGTAATGATGGATATTCAGACGTCAATATCATACAGCCATTGCAAAAAAGCACAGATAGTCTTTGCTTGCCTCATTCCGAAGAAAGTTATACAAATGGTAAAGTTAGTCTATAAAGAAAACACCAGACATGCTTACTCTAATGGTAGCAGTGTCAGTCCTGATGCCACTAATCTAAGCAATGCGGTCCAGGGTGTTACACGAACTACAACAAGCCACAGATTCTACAAGTTCTCCCATCACCGGTATTTGTGCAGCAGGGTTGCCACTCAATGTGTCAAATCCAACACTCTATTTGGATCAACTCCGAACATGGACAAACTAAAAAACGTAAATACACAAAAAAGTTTAGCCTGCCTCTTTCCCCATGCAGTGTCGGCGTGGGACAATAAAGCCAACGGAACCCCCAAATTTAAGTTATATTATTCATAAATAGTTATTCAACGGCAAGATCCAGCTAGCCCGTGAAATCAATAAAATAGAATTTTAATAAAAAGCTATTTTATATATTCTTGCAAAATCAATACATTTCATATGCCATTGAAAATAGGCTAGTCTCTACGAGTATTTCAAGTGCAAATAAACTCATCTTATACGTAAATAATAGTAAAGAACGATGTGGGTATAATGTATTATTTTTTTCTAGACTAGGGCACTTCGTATAGAAGGAGTTTTTGTAGAAACTTCTAAAACTGCTCATACGATTGGAAATTGAAAGGGCTAGTGTTGTTTTTAATGGTCAAAAGTGATCAGAGGGCGACTAATTTTGAGAAAGCCATTTTGTTCAGCGAAGTTGAAAGGTCCAGTAATTATCCGCGTTACTTTCTTTTTCCCCAAATGCATCCGATGGAAATTTTGCGATAGCCATTTGTTCAAAAAAAGTACAAAGACCACATAATAGGGCCCTTGGGGTCGACACGACCCCCCAGGGTCTGGGGGCAAGGGTTTTGACTCTGGGGATGTCAATCTCCCTGAAATCCTCAGGTTAAGGGCTGTAAATTATGTAATTCGTTCATTGTTTACATATAGTCTCTCTTATTGAGAAAGGTATGCTTGTTTGAACTTTGTTTTCCAAAAAGAGGAAGGGAATTTAGGTGAGCCTTTAAGAGAATTTTGAGGAGAGTGCTGAACTAAATCAAAACAAATTGCGTGTACGGATTGTCAAAAGGGCAGTATTGCTGAATAACTGGGTATAATAATTTGGAACTTTTAGAAAAGGATAAGGGAGATGATCAAAAAGGGAATATTTGTATGCTACCACTACCACTACTACTACTACTACTACTACTACTACTACTACTACTACTACTACTACTACTACTACTACTACTACTACTACTGCTACTACTATTACCACCACCACACGACTCCTTTTTCAAAATTGAGGGGAAACTAAACTAAATAAAATGACGTTATGTGTATGCACATTGTCAAAAGAGCGTATCTCAAGAATTTATTTGGTTATTAAGTTGGAACTTTCGGAGAATGCTAAAAGGGGAAAGTCATATGACAAAAAGGCAGTATGTGCACGCTACTAATAATACTTCTATCACTGCTACAGTTACTGCTACTACTACTTCTTTAACTACTGCAACTTCTTGTAAATTGCAACTTCTAAATCTGTTGTTCATTTCTTCTATTCTATTTCTATTTCTGTTCTTGAAACTTCAACTTCTGTTCTATTGCAACTTCTTGTAAATGCAATACGTTAATACTACTGTTGCTGCTAATACTACCGCTATTTCATCTGCTACTACTACAAGTAATTTAAATACTACTACTATGACTACTATTAAACTATGTCCAAGGGTATGAAGGTAAAATTTTATACTTTTTTTTTGGGGGGGGCTGAACTTAATCACAATACGCCTTCTGTATGCAGACTGTCAAAAGGAAATAACAACAATATATTAGGAAGTGAATCCAATGGAATTTTTTAGATAGCCGTTTGTTCAAAAAAGTCCAAAGACCATATAACAGGGCCTTGGGGTTAACACGACCCCCCAGGGCTTGGGGGGAAGAGTTAAGACTTTTGGGATGTCAATCTCCCTGAAGTCCTCAGGTTAAGGGCTGTAAATTAGGTAATTCGTTCATTGTTTACATATAGTATGTTTATTGAGAAAGTTATGCTTGTTTGAACATTGTTTTCCAAAAAGACGAAGGGAATTCAGGTGAGCCTTTAAGAGAATTTTGAGGAGAGTGCTGAACTAAATCAAAACACGTTATGTGTATATGGATAGTCAAAAGGGCGTAATTCGTGAATGACTACGTATGTTAAGTTTGAACTTTCAGGAAATAAAAAGAGAGATGATCAAAAAGGGAATGTTTGCAGGCTATCACTACTACTAGTGCTACCACTACTGTTCTTACTACTACTACCACAATACTCCATTTACAATATTGAGGGGAAATTTGAACTAAATGAAATGACGTTATGTGTATGCACATTGTCAAAAGAGCGTATCTCAAGAATGGATTTGGTTATTAAGTTGGAACTTTCAGAAAATGCTAAAAGGGGAAAATCTTATGACGAAAAGGCAACATGTGCACGCTACTACTAAAACTTCTATCAATGCTACAGTTACTACTACTATTACTTCTTCAACTACTGCAACTTCTTGTACGTTGAAACTTCTATTTCTGTTCTATTCTATTTCTATTTCTGTTCTTGAAACTTCAACTTCTGTTCTATTGCAACTTCTTGTAAAGGCAATGCGTTAATACTGCTGTTGCTACTAATACGACCGCTATTTCATTTGCTATTACTACAAGTAATATAACTACTACTACTATGACCTATTACAACTATGTACAAGGATATTAAGGTAAAATTTTCATACTTTTTTGAGAGGGGGTGAACTTAAAATTACAATACGCCGTCTGTATGCAGGCTGTCAAAAGGGCGTAACAACAATATATTAGGAAGAGTTTGGCGTGTGAGTGTTAAACTAACAGGGCTTGTTATGGGAGATGTTGAGCTAACCAAAAGAAAATACTTACATCCTATTGCTACTGCTTATGCTCATACTACTACTATTGATGCTATTATTACGCCATTATTACTACTATTTGGCGAGTGGAAAATCTCTATCAGGGTTGCCACCGTCCGGGATTAATCCCGGTTTTTCCGGATACTTTTTGTGTCCGTGATTTTCGGAATTTTTTGCTAAAACCCACGATTGTTTTTATTAAAAACAGATTTTCAACTATTTTGGCTGATAGTCTACTATTTTTATGTACGGTATCACGAATATTTTCTGTTTTCGTTTGTTCCCTCTGCGTTTGTGCTATTACACTGGGGAAACGATTTTTTCGTTCGGGATTTGACTTCAGAAAATTCGATTCCAATATAACGAGGAGAGGCAAATTCAAAACAAAAACATTCGCTTGAGTTCTTGACATCATTTTATAAGTCTCGAATGTACTCAGAAATCTAGAGCAGCAGAAGCGACAAATAACATCGGTAAACTTGTTATGCTCATTAGCGCTCAGTTCCAATGTCTTTTTACTTCGATTTTTTTGCAGATGGAACTTCGCGAAAAATTAGTTTTATAAAGACATGACCAAATGATCTGCCAGCATTCTGTGATTTCCATAGGTTGTAGCAAGTTTCAATAGTTTAGGTTCAATATACGTAGTCGTACGATTGTGCTGTTTAAAGAACGTACATCAATTGGTTCAAACGATCGCTATCAGCGTATTCCCCAGATTTTTCTAATATGTTTAAACACTTTCATGCGCATTATATTCCACTCAGTATTTAAGTTCCAAACTTTGAAGATCGCAGAGGAGTATCCAGATAAACGACAACAAACGGAAAACGTTTATCTGGAATATACTCATTAAAAAGACTTATTGTTTATACTTGTTCTAACCGAGCATAGTTTTATTTACTGAAGCTCATTTGTCCAGTTTCTTAGGGTCTTCATTTGAGCTGTGATTCTCGAAATGATTACTGAACCGTACCAATAAATATCTGAGAAACTAGTACTTTTTTTGTTGGTTGCTTTACTTAGCGCTTTCTACTAATAATTCGGTAGTAACAGTCTTTCTAACTGTTACTTTACAATTACCCAAAGGCCGGGTTTAATACCAATAAAGTTGGATTCTAAGTACCCAGACTCTGGAAAAAGGGGTCTGTTTTTCTTTCGGATTCTTTCGTGTGAATGCAGCTGATTCTCTTTTTATGCACTGAATAACCCGTGGACTGAATGTTTGAATAATATCGTTTGGATTTTTCTCAGATTTTAGTACGTTCCGAATCCAGGTTTTTTGGGTAGTGAAGTTGGGCCTTGAGATTTCAAACGGATGCATTTGTAAGATGAATGATAGTTCCGCTGTCCGCTTCTTGATTGGCGAGACTTTCGCTAAACAGAAAAGAGGTGTGGTAAAAGGGAAAGGGACGTGTGAAGACGTAATTAAAGGCAAGTTGTACCGCTTGCCAAGTCGTATTGAATATTAGCGCGTCCAGACTATCCATTTTCTGGAAAAATGTGACGCAAATCCGGTACTGTTAACAGGTCTTCCGTCCCATTTTTCCGTTTTCTGGGAAGGAATACTCAGAGGGTCAGAAAATGGAAATATGGGACGGAAGTTGTTGTGTGGACAGCTTTTCTGGAAAAATGCCATAAGAAGGAAACGATCAGACACGATAAGTGCTAAATAAAAATAGTCGTCTAAGATGGTTTTAAATAGAAAAAAGGTAAATTGTCTAACTGAGGGTCGAAATTTGTTTCTATAGGTTTTGGCTCAGAAAAACTGATTTGCTGAGGATGGCTGATAAATTTGTACTGATATTTTTTGAATAAACCACCAAAACCACCTAGTCTGGACGACTATTCCTTTTTCCAGATTTCCGTCCCGTTTTTCCAGAAAATGGATAGTCTGAACGCGCTATATGGCTGCGAAGTGTGACGTCAATTCTTGGGCTGGAAATTCAAATAGTGATGAAACGTGGGTGCGTCGACACGTTTACTCGATACTTTGGCAAATTGTTTTGGCCTAAAATGTTCGTCGTAGATTCTACTAATCCACCGAAACGTTTTCAAGTCGAAATAATACTAGGAATATTGACAATCAGTTGTTAGTTATAACTAGAAACCACGTTTCACCTTACTTGGTATTACGCGCCTTGATTTTTAAGTCATCACCTTGCAGTCCTATGCTGTATAACCTAAAAACCGTGTTCCAGGATTTTTTCTCGAAATTTCGGGATTTTTTTTAAAATGAAAATCGGGATTTTGTTTTTGAGCTGGTAGCAACCCTAGTAGGGACTATACGCCACCTAAGTTATATTTAGAGTTATTGTGGCTGAGTTTGTCTCTTTGCTGGTAATGGGATAAAGCTTCTGCAATCTGCATTACTATGAGGTTATCTCCATATTGATTTCTACACTCTAAAGATTTGTTTTTTCGTTAAGTAGTATCTGAGGAATAGGTGATAGTCTGAGGAATACCTTCTCCAGTTCCTAGTATAGGTTTTCTCTATGGGTACTTTCACAAGCACCATCTTTTTTCTCATATAGACTGCCACGTCATCTATTTTGCAATTCCATATAACACCATCTTTGTTGCCATATCATTAAGATGCAGCTGAATTTACTGGGAACAAGCAGAAGAGGGTAAAGAATCCTCAGCAATAACTGTGCTGTACCCGCCGGTATTCAGTTACCCGCATATTGTGGGGAATAGGTGAAGGGATCATTACACTTCCCATGTTCTTTGGTGATTTCGGATTTAATTACGTATTTGTCAGCGATGGCAATTTATCGGTAAATATATTCTCCGGTACAAAACTTCATTCAAACATGCTTGAGGCGTCAGGAAATTACGAAAGATTCAGTAATCAGCACACTGGCGTCAAGTTCTTTACTCATGAACAAAGTCGTGGAGCCCATGATGAGCTGAATTATATTGCGAATACATACATTAAAAATCGAAAGAAAGAAGGTCTCAAATTCGCTACTCAAATCTCTACTCAATAACAGTGAGCTTAAAGTCAGGTTCACGGTATGAAAAATCTTTGAAATCCCCCGTATTCTAGAGGATGTGATCACATCCATTACAGTCCGCGTAAATGAGTGTGTCGAAAAACTAGACATAATGTTCTGATTTATGCAAAGCTGCTCTACTCCAGACTTCCGAATGGCCCCCTCTCCCAGCGGCTTTAAAACCACTCAATAGGGTGTTCATTAATGGTCTAGCCCCGGAAAAGACTGAGTCGTGTTCAAACCAGAAACATCGAGGAGTTTATTATCGAGGAGTTTATTACCCTGAGCATGTGCAGAAGGTTCAGCAGACGAAGTTTGGCCTAGTAGCTTATATCAAAACAGACTCTGCCGCCGAAGCCCTAAGCGGGTCGTTATCTAAGATGCCTGACATTAAAGTCAAATACCATAGAGAAAAGCTCATGGCTGTTGCAAAATTCGTCCCGCCAGGTACTATCCAAGAAGAGATAATAGCAGGTAGCCCCCGTGTTACAGAAGCTAAAAGATATGGCACTTCACAGGCAGTTCGACTTGTTTTTGCAGATGCCTCATCACTTGACGGGGTTATCCAGCAAGGTATGTACGATGAGTACACTCACGTCAAAGTAAAGACTTTCAAAGAAATTCCGAAAAGGTATTTCAGGTGTCAGTCTTTCGAACATCTGGCTCGAGACTGCTGCAATCAACCGTGCTGCTCCCGTTGTGCAGGACCCTATGAATCAAAGAGAGAAACACCATGTCAATCGAACAGTGTCAAGTGTGCACTCTGTCCCAAGGGGGAAAATGACCATACAAGCTGTAGCCTGATCCGTTAAAAAGCCAGGAACAAAGCGTGTCAAACCCGAAAATGAACAATTTAAAGGTCATTTTCAGAAACATTTACGGACACAACGCTGTGAAAATAGGCTACCTTAGTGGAATTTGCTATGATTGTAATGTAAATTATGTGCAAGAGCACCGACTTACCAAGGACAATTTTGCTCGGTTCCAGTCCTTTCCGCGCCAATCGGTTTTCATACATGAAGCCAAACAATAATTTATGCGTGGAAGATCTATCGGTGGCACTGCTGTTAAATCTAACGGGAGGTTTGAGTGAAAAGTTACTACTTGTGTTGTTTGTGCCGAAAACGTATTTGACAAGTTGATTATTGTGTGCAGAAACTTTGTGTACACCTTTTAGTTTTGACCCTGACTCTTTAACAAAACGTCCTCTTCGTGCTGATGTACGAACGCTATATTTGAGTGTTGTCCAAGCACCTTGCGTATTCAAGGGTTAAATATAGCTGGCTCAGACCAATTCTGAATTTTCACTTTTGGCAAACAAAATCAACAACGTCTTTTTTAGAGATTAATTTTTAAAATAAATCTGAAAAAGAAACAATAGCTACTAATATAAATGAGTAAACAAATCTTAAAACGAGTGAAAGTTAAAGTGAATATGCAAATCTAGCTTGAAACGAACAAAAATCTCTACAAAGAAGAGTTTGGGCTTTGCCTCCCTCTTTCACTGTAAAAATAAAACCTACTGCATCATTGCCGCTTTACTGAAAACTGTATGTGTCTTGAACATCCTTGAAAAGTACAAATAAAATAGAATTGAATGTTTGATATATGATGCGATTAATTGTTGAAAGATTATCAGCTCAAGATTTTATTTCACTGTAATTTTGTTTTCATTTTCAATGTTGCAATAACTGGGGGAAAAAATATTTGTAATATAATTCGTTTTCAGTGAAGCACCAATAACGTAGTAGGGTTTAGACTGTTATAGTTATGGAAGGGGGTAGTAACCCAAACTCTTGTTTGTAGTGAAGCTGTATTTGTATTGAACAGTCTTGGTAAGTACTAATAAAATTAAACTATATATTCGATATATAATGATATTAATTATTGTAAGCTCATCAGTTCAAAATTTTATTCTACTGTAATTTTTATGTTTATTTTCAATAAGTAGCCTACAAACAGAAAATGTTTTTAACATAATTCGTTTTCAGTGAAGCGCCAATGACGAAGTGGGTTTTAGACATTTACAGTGAAAGAGGAAGGCAAAACCCAAATTCTTCTTTGTAGAGATTTTTGTTCGTTTCGAGCTGGATTTGCATCTTCAATTTAAGTTTCACTGGTCTTAAGATCCATTTACTCACTTATATTAGTAACCATTCTGTGTTTGTTTGCTATGATTGTTTATTTAATTTCCGTTCGTTTTGGGTTGGATTTATACCTCAATAGCAAAACATTTTTGTTCGTTTTAAGCTTTAGTTGTATATCCAATTTAAGCTTTACTCGTTTTAAAATTTATTTACTCATTTATGTTAGTACTTGCTGCATGTTTTTTGCCAATTGTTTATACAATTTCTGTTAGTTTTGGGTTTCATTTATTCTTTAAAAGTAATTTCTGCTTGTTTTGAGTTTTCGTTTGCTTTTCTTTAGAAATCTGCTTTTTCGGAAAATTTTTATTTTTAATTAATTTCTGTTCGTTTTTGATTGCCTAAGTTTCAAGCGTTTTGCCGCTCCGTTCTTACAAGATTTTCGGGGAAATCCCCAAAACTTCGGGAATAATGAAAGCCGCAGGGCCTAGCGGGTTTATTGGTAAATTCTGGTCTGGTTTCACTGCATTTTTCATTTTGTTTTCAATGTTGTAATAAGAACAAAAGAAAATATTTTAAAAAAGGCAGTAACCATAATCTTGTTTGTAGTGAAGACACCATTCAGTAGAAATGCATAGCCCCTGCTACCTGAAAACGACCGCGTCTAACAACCAATCCTTAATCCAGTTCTCATTTGTGTTTGAATTCTGTGCTCCCACTTATAATAAAAAATGGTAAACTGATTTTGCAGAACTTTGTAGCCACTTAAGTAAGAGAATGGTAATTCTAAGTAATAGAATTGGTTATTTAAGTAAGAGAATGATACTTTTACCGTTAGAGAAACACGCAGTAGACACACTCTTGTTTGTAAGGAAGACGCTATTTATTAAATTTACATAACCCTTTCTCCCTGAAGACAACCACGGTCTAACAACCAATCCTTAATACAATTCTCACTTGACTTTGAATTCTGTTCTCCCAATTATAATAATAAAAAAGATTAACTAATGTTGCTGAAATTTGTAGCCAGCTAAGTAAGAGAATTGGTTCTTTAACCCTTTCAGTCACGAATTTTAGCCTGGAAGGTCAAAATTATGAGAGTAGCGAAAGTCAACCATGTGATGGATAAGTACTTACCAGGAATTTTTTCAGATTTTTTTCTGAACGTCTTCTTTCTTTTCCACCATGTACTTGAGCAAGGACAGTGTGACCAAATTTATTCAAATACAGTATAAAACCAATGAAAAACTGAGACTTCAAATATAGTACAAAAAACGAGAAACTGAATTGACAATGATCCTTTTACGTTTCTTTAGGTTTGTGAAACTGTGCGAAACAGTTTCGCGATTCTTCCAGGCAAAGTGGGACGTTGCACTTGGTACACATGAACCTAGTCTTCATGATACAGGGGGCATTTTTACACCTGTTTTGGGCGGCAAATTTTTCTGGCCAATGAGCAAAGGAATCTTTCTTCACGGCGGAGCAGGGCCTACGAAATTTGAGTTTTCGTTTCCTACGATTTTCGGCAACCGAGTCTTCTTCATCACTCTCCTCCTCTTCGCTTGAAGGAAGAGATCTGGGTCGGCCTCTTCTTCTAGGAGTGTCTTCAGACATAATGAGAGTCTCTGCTATGTCGAGTCGGAAGGTGAACGAATCGACAATGTTCTTTTGTCTCATATTCTGTGCCTTGCAAATCTCGACATATTCAAGCCAACTGTTGACTACAGCAAGATCGATCAAATGGAATACGAGTCTCAAAGTCCATTTTTTTGATCGAATGAGGGTCCTATAGTAGGATACCATCTGGTCAAGCTTATCAACCCCACCCATACTCAGGTTATAAGCCGCAATAGCTTCCGGCTGCGTCACTTGTACCTCTGTCTTCGTTTTCTTACACCACTTTATCACGTTTTTTACGTTGCCGCTTCCAATCATGTTAGAAGCGACTATCACCGATCTACAGTCCATCCACTTGATCAGACATACTTCTCCACTCACTAGCTCGTGGAACGCCCCCTTCCTTTCTTTTTCAGAGACGTATCAGATTCCAACTTTGCGCCAAGAACTCTATTCGCTCTGATCGTGCCGGTGCCATACATACTTTTCCGTTCAAGCTCTTCAAGGAGCGGAATACTCGTAAAAAAGTTGTCAAAGAATATTTTCGTATGCGGGCGAAGCTGGACGCGACCAGCTAGAGCTAGTACCATTCCAGGTCCCAGTCCGAACTGCTTCTGCTCTTCCGTCAGGATAGTTTTCTTACCCTGGTAAACATCAAAAGTGAGTATGATGCCGTTACTGTTACAAAGCATAAAGATTTTTATGCCCCACGGTGTTGGCTTCCCCCTGATATACTGTTTTATGTCCAATGCACCGGTGTACGGCACAATTTGCTCGTCGACTGATACATACTCAGAAGGTACGATGCTTTCTGTCTTTTTCAGGACCCGGTCTATAACCGGACGAACCTTCCATACGCGATCGGTGTTCTCCGGGTCTTTAGAGAGGATATCTACCAGATGAAACAAATTTCGGAGACGCGAAAACCTATTGAAGTTCATGGCGTCTGCTATTAGAGGTATCCGAGTCCGACTACCCCAGTACATGCGATACCTTGGGAATTTAAAAGCACTCATCGCTATATGAATACCTATGAACCTTCTTATTTCAGAGGCTGTTGTACCCAAACTTGAGCCGGTTTTCTGTACAGAATAAAGATTGGTCATCTCGGCGGCTAACTCATAAAATTCACTATCAAAATATTCTTTGAAGTAGTCTATAGACTCCTCGGGACCAAGTGGCGGCGGCGCCGGGTCGGCATTGTTGATAACTTTCGAGAAGATCGCATTCTTCCATACGAGTCTGCGTTTTCGATTTTTCGGAGGCGGGGGAGGAGCGGCTCATCATCCTCAACTTCCGATAATGAATCTTCATCCGTATCGTGTGGCTGCGATAGATTTACTGACGCCCAATCTTCACCTTCGTCATCTGAGTTTGGTAGGTCCGATAACTCTGAAAGGTCTGAGTCGATCGCGTCCAAGACATTCAGTATGTCAGCGTGACGAACTCGACGTGGTCGATCATTGGATGGACCTGGAAAAGAAGATAGTGAGTCGCTTTTCCAGAATAGCGACTTGACAGGAAAAAGTTATCACAGATTTTTTCAAATAATACTAACAAAAGTATGTTACTCTGACTGTACCATATATGCTGCTATTGAACTAGAAAAGTTAGTATCAAGTCACACTGTCCTTACCCAAGAACACGCTACTTCGAAAAAATCTGCGGCATCTATCCAACGCACTAGCGAGGTAAACTTTTTTATAGATGGGGTAACTAACTGAAAAGGACAAATGAACCCCTTTTTTCGCGTATTTTCATGGTAAATCTGGTAAAAAAAATGCATGAAAACATACCTGGTAGATCCATTCTTTCGAGTACGGATGTGCAACAACTTCGAAATACTGCTAAAAATCAGAATTTAGCATCATCGGTTTGAAACTTCGCCAGTGTCTTTTCGCATTACTTATTATTATGGAGCGCATACTCGAGTATCGCTGCCACCTACAGGGTCCAAGAAGACCAAGCGAAGCTGTGATGTTCTCATGTGAGAACATGGTGACTGAAAGGGTTAAGTAAGAGGATGATACTTTTACCGTTTGAGAAATGGGCAGTAGCCATACTCTTGTTTGTAGTGAAGATACCATTCATTAGAAGTACACCACAATTCTTTCGGAAAGAATTGGGGAAAATCTTTCGGAAAGTTTTTTTAATTAATTTTTGTTCGTTTTTTTTACTGCAAAAAGTTTCAAGTTTAAAAAAACTCCTTATTTAAAAATAGGATTTTTTTTAACATCAAACTTTCATCAAAGCGTCAAAACTAGTATCAAAGTAACAATATCAAAGTACCAAAGTATAAAAAAAAGCAAAGGATCAAAGTTAAAAAGATATCAAAGTAAACAAAATATCAAAGTAACAATAACCAATTTGCACAACTTATAGCCCTTGCACTATAAATCAAAGTTACCACGTAAATCACTCAATCCCAATATCAAAGTAAAAAAAGTATCAAAGTAACAATATTTAAGTTCCGAAACTCAGAGCCGTCTCCCCAAGGCTGAGGGGGTCAACCCCGGAAGCATCGTTATTTGGCCTTTGAACTGTTTTGAAAAAAATGACTATCTCCAAATTTGACCGAATGCCCTTTGGAAAGTGGGGCGTGGGCTAGTTTGCCATTGATTACTTTTGACTCTTAAAAAAGAGCTAGAAGTTTTAATGTCTGATCAAATGAGCCCCCTCCAAAGTCAATACGACTACCCTTTCCGGAGAACCATATGTTTTAATATCAGGAAACTTAAAAAAGTTACAATCCTTCCCCCAGGGGCTAGGAAAGATTTATCAACCCCCTAAGTTATAGTAATTTGAATTTTGGACTATTTTGAACAAAATGCCAATTTCAAAATTTTGATAAGATATGTTTTGAGGAAAAATGCACAAGGGGAGAGGGGGGGGGGGGTCTTGTTACTTTTTGATCACTTTTGATTCTTAAGAACGTACAACTTACATAAGCTACAATTCTTGTCCCGGGTGATATGAAGGATTTCTCGACCCCTAATTTATAGTAGTTTGAATTTTGAACAAAATGGCTATGTCAAAATTTTTATCAGATTTATTTGGGGGAAAAGGTGTTGGGGGGAGGGTAGATACCCTCCGATCACTTTTGATGACTCTTAAAAAGATAACTAGAACTTTCAATTTCCAATCAAACGAGCTATCTCTGAAGTTTATGCGACCACTCCTTACATAAAACCTTATGTGCCCTTGGGGCGTAGCTGACAACACTTTCCCCTGGCTCGGGGTGGATGTGTCGACCCCAAAGTTTTTGACATTTGATCATTAGGCTATTTTGAATAAAATAGCTATCTCAAAATTTTGATTGGATCCATTTGGGGAAAAGGGCCTTGGGGGACAGGGGGGCTAGCTGCCATCTGATCACTTTCGACTATTGAGAAGGGCACTAGAAATTATGATTTACAATCGAATATACCCCCTTCGAAGTTTTTACGACCATCCCTTCCATAAAAACATTATTTGCCCCCAGGGTACATTTTACAACACTTGCGCCGGAGTCGGACGGGGGGGGGGGGCTGCTTTATCCCTAGGGTTTCTGTTATATTATATTTCGTCTGTTTTTAACAAAATGGCTATATAAAAATTCGATTGGACGCATTTGGGGAAAAGAAGGTTGGGAGGTGGGGGCTTGTCGCCATCGGATCACTTTTGACTCTTAAAAGGTGAATTAGAACTTTCAGTTTCTAATCATTTGAGTCCCTTCAAAGTTTATACGACGACCTGTTACATAAAAAGGTTATATGCCCCCGCAGCATAATTTACAACCCTTCCCGTGGCTGTGGGGGGGGGGCGATATGTTAAAAAAAGTTATTGTTAGTTTATTGTCGGACTATTTCCAACAAAAAGACTATCTCAAAATTTTTATTTGATGCATTTGGGAAAAAGAGGGTGTTTGTGTCAGGGGGTGTGGGGTAGATACCCTTCGTTGACATTTGACTCATAAAAAGATAACTAGAACTTTCAATTTCCAATCAGATAAGCCACCTTTGAAGTTTATACGACCACCCCTTACAAATAAACCTTATACGCCTCCATGGCCATATATGCCTACAAGGCATATCTTACAACACCTGCCCCGGGACCCTGGGGGAGGTTGCGTCAACCCCGGAGTTTTTCTTATATGATCTTTGAATTATTTCTAATAAAATGGCTATCTCAAAATTTTTATCGGATGTAAGTGGGAAAAAAGGCGTGGGGTGGCTGGTTACCCTTCGATCTCTTTTGACTCTTAAAAAGTGCACTAGAACTTTCATTTCCAATTAAGTGAGCCCTCTCTGAAGTTTATACGAGCATTCCTTCCATAAGAGCCATATATGCCCCAGGGTATAACTTACAACGCTTGTCCTCGGGCCTTGTGGGGTTGTGTCGACACCGAAGTTTTTGTTATGTGATCTTTGAACTATTTTTAACAAAATGGCGATATCAAAAATTTTACCGGATGCATTTGGGAAAAAGGGCGTGGGGGCAATTTGCCCTCCGATTACTTTCGACTCTTAAAAAGGGCACTATAACTTCCAATTTTCAATCGAATGAGCCCCCTCTGAAGTTTACGCGACGACCCCTTCTATATGAAGTGCCTCTGGGAAAAAAATAATAATAAAATATTGGAGCCTTATGGCCTTTACTATAGGCAACGCTATAGCGTTGCCTCTGAAAAGACGAAACAGCCACTTTTGACTAATGAACTTAAAAGCAGTCGATCGTTTTATATAGGGCATATGGTGCGAATGAGGGAAACCCCTTTCGCCATTTTTTTAAGTTCTTTGATAAAAAGCTCTAAAGAGGTTGTCTTAGAGAGGTAACAATGTCTCCTTTTGCGCCAACTGAGAAGATCTAAGAAAATAATAAGAAAACTATTTCAATTGTATCTATTTATAGCGGTTTTACCGATTTTTATTGTGCTTATTTTGGATTGCCATCTTATTTTTACCTGTAACTACTTTCTTGCCCTTAATTTCTATTTATACATTGTGTATTCGTTGTTGGGTAATATAATCTTTGCTGAATATTCAGAGTATTATGCTTCCAGTTGAATTCCAAATTATTTGACATTTTGAGAGGCATAGTTCATATTGCTCCTTTTTTCGTTCCTGTCCTTTTAATCTGCAGCTATTTCTTTATTGATGTAAGTTCTTATGAATGCAGATTGAGAATGGTATGATTAAATGTTTGGTAAATATAGATGAGAGTAGTAACCGCATATGGAATTTGCCAACGCCCCTGTACCAAACAGGTTTCTGGTAGGTATAATCTGGTTTGATGGGTATAGTCTGGTTTGGTTTTTCAAAGAGAGTGACTAACTCCATGCATATAGGTAATACTTCTACCACTTTATGGTCTTTCTTGTATTATTTGGGGCCTTTACGTTCCTTGACCTTTTCCCGGGCCAACCAAATATGTTTCTAAGCCAACCAGATATGGTCTTATACTTTTGAGGACTTGTCTTTCACTTTGATGAAGGACAAGTTTTTTCTGACGCAATTTACCAGATTTTCTAGTTCATGGTATATATGTCTTTTTAGGGTAAGCCCATGTTAGAAAACCAGCGCATCTTGTTTAGCTGTGAATATATATCAATTATTTTGTTGTCACTATTCCAGTTTTTTCTAAACCTGTATTTGCATGTGGTTACTCCACATACAGTATCCTTTCTGTTTTATTCTGGACCTTGCATAACGCGTTATGAAGGACAAGTTTTTCTGACACAATTTACAGACCAGATTTCTAGTTCATATATTTTTTGATAACTTGATAGGTGATTTGAATAAAAGGAATTCAAATATTTTGTCTATGAAATAGAAGCTAACTCAATTTGCGAAAAGGTACTCCATTACCACTACTCTGATCTGATTGAATTGTCGTCGACAATGAGATTTAATCACTGCTAAACCTATTGTTATTGCGAGAGGGTTACCCAATTTACAGCTTAGTGTTAACTGACAGTCTTCCAAATACGAACATTTTGAAAAGCAGACAAAAAATCAGACATTATAATCAGAATTATTTGATTAATATTTAAAAAGGGGCAATGATATATATGATCTGTATAATACACAAGTAATGTTTGATAAGTATTGTCAATTTAAAATAGGATCTAACGTCCCCTTCGTCCCCCCCCCATTTCTGAAGGCAGGGAGGGGAGGAGTCAATTTCGGAGGCCCGAAGGAGTTGTTATCTCGGGTAATTTGTTATAAATTTGAAAAATGCCTAACGACGAATAGGAAATGCATTTTTTCTTTACATGGTGTTCGTTCAATTGAAAGCGAGGATTTCTGTTAAATAAATAATTGTTATATTTTTTCCGTTCAATTTAAAGCGAGGATTTCTTTTAAATAAATAATTGTTATACCTTTTAAAATAGCTTTAGTGGGTTTGAGGGACTCTGTCGTGTTATTACTTGTGATTTTTTCTTTACATGGTGTTCGTTCAATTTAAAGCGAGGAATTCTGTTAAATAAATAATTCTTATATTTTTCTGTTCAATTGAAAGCGAGGATTTCTGTTAAATAAATAATTGTTATACCTTTTAAAATAGCTTTACGGGGTTTGAGGGACTCTGTCGTTCTATTCCGTGTGATTTTTTCTTTACATGGTGTTCGTTCAAAAAGCGAGGATTTCTGTTCAATAAATAATTCTAATATTTTTTCCGTTCAATTGAAAGCGAGGATTTCTGTTAAATAAATAATTGTTATACCTTTTAAAATAGCTTTACGGGGTTTGAGGGGCTCTGTCGTTTTATTCCGTGTGATTTTTTCTTTAAATGGTGTTCGTTCAAAAAGCGAGGATTTCTGTTAAATAAATAATTCTTATATTTTTTCCCGTTCAATTGAAAGCAAGGATTTCTCTTAAATAAATAATTGTTATACCTTTTAAAATAGCTTTACGGGGTTTGACGGACACTGTCGTTTTATTCCGTGTGATTTTTTCTTTACATGGTGTTCGTTCAAAAATCGAGGATTTCTGTTAAATATATAATTTTTATAACTTTTAAAATAGATTTATGGGATTTGAGGGGCTCTGTTGTTTTATTCCGTGTGATTTTTTATTTAAATAGTGTTCGTTCAAGCAGCGAGGATTTCTTTTAAATAAATAATTCTTATATTTTTTCCGTTCAATTGAAAGCGAGGATTTCTGTTAAATAAATAATTTTTATACCTTTTAAAATAGCTTTAAGGGGTTTGAGGGGCTCTGTCGTTTTATTCCGTGTGATTTTTATTTACCTGGTGTTCGTTAAAAAAGCGAGGATTTCTTTTAAATAAATAATTTTTATAACTTTTAAAATAGCTTTACGGGGTTTGAGGGACTCTGTCGGTTTATTCCGTGTGATTTTTTCTTTACATGGTGTTCGTTCAATTGAAAGCGAGGATTTCTGTTAAATAAATAATTCTTATATTTTTTCAGTTAAATTTAAATCGAGGATTTCTGTTAAATAAATAATTGTTATAACTTTTAAAATATCCTTAAGGGTTTTGATGTGCTCTTTCAAGTTATTCCGGGTGATTTTTTATTTAAATGGTGTTCGTTCAATTGAAAGCGAGGATTTATTTTAAATAAATAATTCTTATATTTTTTCCGTTCAATTGAAAGCGAGGATTTCTGTTAAATAAATAATTGTTATACCTTTTAAAATAGCTTTACGGGGTTTGAGGGCCTCTGTCGTTTTATTCCGTGTGATTTTTTATTTACATGGTGTTCGTTCAAAAAGCGAGGATTTCTGTTAAATAAATAATTATTATATTTTTTCCGTTCAACTGAAAGCGAGGATTTCTGTTAAATAAATAATTGTTATACCTTTTAAAATAGCTTTACGGGATTTGAGGGACTCTGTCGTTTTATTCCGTGTGATTTTTTCTTTACTTGGTGTTCGTTCAAAAAGCGAGGATTTCTGTTAAATAAATAATTCTTATATTTTTTCCGTTCAATTGAAAGCGAGGATTTCTGTTAAATAAATAATTGTTATACCTTTTAAAATAGCTTTACGGGGTTTGAGGGGCTCTGTCGTTTTATTCCGTGTGATTTTTCTTTACATGGTGTTCGTTCAGAAAGCGAGGATTTCTGTTAAATAAATAATTCTTATATTTTTTCCGTTCAATTGAAAGCGAGTATTTCTGTTAACTAAATAATTCTTATACCTTTTAAATAGCTTTACGGGGTTTGAGGGGCTCTGTCGTTTTATTCCGTGTTATTTTTTCTTTACATTGTGTTCGTTCAAAAAGCGAGGATTTCTGTTAAATAAATAATTCTTATACCTTTTAAAATAGCTTTACGGGGGGTTTGAGAGGCTCTGTGTAAATATTTATCGGGGTTTTATTTTGTCTGTTCAATTATTTTCAGTGTAAGCCAATTTAATTACCAAATTCTTTTATTCTAACTTAACTTGTAGGAATAGAGTTTCGGTTACTATTGAGCCTTACATGCCTGAAATCATGAATTAGAATATTTAATTAGCTGTTTGGGTTTTCAGACATAGTTTTTTAGATGTTCATGGGTGTTAGGTTCCTGGAGGGTTTTATGACTCCTCCCTCCAATGAATTCAGATGGTTTTAGGACTCATCCCCCTAGTCATAACTCCATTCAACCTTGAGCGAAGATATAAAAGTTTGATGAAGTATTTTTCTACTTAATAACTATATTAATAACTTCCAAGATGATAGGACTGTATGACACAGAATTTATCAGTTACCGAGAGTTCAATGACTCCTTCCCGCAATGACTTCCAAGGGTTTTATGACTCCTCTTCACAATGAATACAGATGGTTTTAGGACTCATCCCCCCTAGCCATAACTCCATACAATCTTGAGAGAAGATATAAAAGTTTGATGAGGTATTTTTCTACTTAACAACTACATTAATAACTTCCAAGATGATAGAACTGTATGACACAGAATTTATCAGTTTGAAAAAATCATCTTGTGGTGTTATATTTGAATGTGCATTTTTATTATTGTCTATGGAACTCGAAGAAATTGACTGTTATCATTGGATAGTGAAGTATAACATGTTTGAGTATGATAAAAGCTTGTGGAGTACTACATTACGTCATATAAACAGACTGGGATTCTACGATAGAGTAATACCACCACTTAATAATGCTGGTCGAGAACTGAGAAATGTTCAGGAGGAAGTCAGTGAAATCTGCAGCTTTTTCGGGGTTGAAGCGCTCTACGTAAAGGGCAATGTACCTACAGATAAAGTTTTAATTCAAAAGTGTGACCCTAGGATTCCACTTTTCAATCTAGAAGAGTTTAAGTGTCCTAAATTTGAAGGGGGTTATCACCGTCCTGAAGACGAGGTTAGGTTCTTCGCACAGTGGATACCTAAGAACATACCTGATCGTGATAAATCCATAAGACATGTTAAAAACTATTTTATATCATGGGACCATCGTTTGTGGATGTTTAAGAGTGAACTCTAAGTACTATTTTTATGTAAACATTTGTTGTTGTTTTTTTCAAAAAAAAAATCTGTTAATACGTTTAAGCAATAAATATCTTTAAGCTTAACCCGTCTTTATTCTTTAGCATAGTTCTATTGTAAGCAAGTAACAAACTCTTTCCTGAAGTCATCTCTTGGATACACAATGCAGAAACCTCATTTAAGAAACTATGAAAAAATTGTAAGTAAGTAAGTAAGTAATAAATTCTTTCTTGAAGTCACCTCTTGGATACACAATACAGAAATTTTCAATAAAGAAATTATGAAAAAATTGTAAGTAAGTAGCAAATTCTTTCTTGAATTCACCTGCTGGATAAACAAAGACATTTCGTTCAAGAAATTATGACAAAATTCTAAGTAAGTAACAAACTCTTTATTGTTTACATGACTTAGATACAAGATGTAGAAATTTAATTCAAGAAATTATCAAAAAATTCTCAGTAAGTAACAATTTCTTTCTTGAACTCATCTCTTTGATACACAATACGGAAATTTAATTCAAGAAATTATGAAAATATTTGTAAGTAAGTAACAAACTCTTTATTGATTTCACCTCTTGGATATACAGTACTGATACTTCATTCAAGAAATTATGAAAAAATAGCAAGTAAGTAACTTTTTTTTCTCTTTATCACAAACAATTTTCACTTAGCTACATGATGTAGAAATTTAATTCAAGAAATTATTAAAAAATTCTCAGTAATTAACAATGTATTTCTTGAAGTCAACTCTTGGATACACAATACGGAAATTTCATTCAAGAAATTATGAAAATATTTGTAAGTAAGTAACAAAATCTTTATTGATTTCATCTCTTGGATATACAGTACAGGTATTTCATTAAATGAATTGTGAAAAAATAGCAATTAAGTAACTTTTTTTTCTCTTTATCACAAACAATTTTCACTTAGCTACACGATGTAGAAATTTAATTCAAGAAATTATTAAAAAATTCTCGGTAAGTGACAGTTTCTTTCCTGAAGTCAACTCTTGGATACACAATATGGAAATTTCATTCAAGAAATTATGAAAATATTGTAACTAAATAGCAAATTCTTTCTTGAATTCATCTGTTGGATAAACAAAAAGACATTTCGTTCATGAAACTATTAGAAAATTCTAAGTACGTAATAAACTCTTTATTATTTTCATGAGTTAGACATACGATGTAGAAATTAAATTCAAGAAATTATGAAAACAATTCCCAGTAAGTAACCATTTCTTTCTTGAAGTCATTTCTTTGATACAAAATACTTAAATTTCATTCAAGAAATTTTTAAAATTTTTGTTATTAATTAACAATCTCTTGATTAATTTAAACTATTGTATATACAGTATATATAATTATTTCAAGTAACTATGAAAAAATCTTAAGTAAGTAACTTTTTTTTTCTCTTTATCACAAACAAATTTCACTTATCTAAATGATGTAGAAATTTAATTCAAGAAATTATGAAAAAATTCTCAGTAAGTAACAATTTCTTTCTTGAAGTCAACTCTTGGATACACAATACGGAAATTTAATTCAAGAAATTATGAATAAATTGTAACTATTTAGCAAATTCTTTCTTGAATTCACCTGTTTGATAAACAAAAAAGACATTTCGTTCAAGAAATTACGACAAAATTCTAAGTAAGTAACAAACTCTCTATTGTTTTCACGAGTTAGATATACGGTGTAGAAATTAAATTCAAGAAATTACGAAAAAATTCTCAGACTAAGTAGCAAATTCTTTCTTGAATTCACCTGTTAGATAAACAAAAAGAAATTTCGTTCAAGAAATTATGACAAAATTTTAAGTAAGTAACAAACTCTGTATTGATTTCAAGAGCTAAAAAGACGATTTAGAAATTAAATTCAAGAAATTATGAAAAAATTCTCATTAAGTAACCATTTCTTTCTCGAAGTCAACTCTTGGATACACCATACGGAAATTTCGTTCAAGAAATTAGGAAAATATTTGTAAGAAAGTAACAAAATCTTTATTGATTTCACCTCTTGGATATACTGTAGAGATACTTCATTCAAGAAATTATGAAAAAATCGCAAGTAAGTAACTTTTTTTTCTTTATCACAACAATTTTCACTTACCTACAAGATTTAGAAATTAAGTTCAAGAAATTATTAAACAATTCTCAGTAAGTAAAAATTTCTTTATTGAAGTCAACTATTGGATACATATTACGAAAATTTCATTCAAGAAATTATAAAAAAATTTGTAAGTAAGTAACAAGCTCTTTATTGATTTCACCTCTTGAATATACAGTACAGATTCTTCATTCAAGAAACGTGATTAAACACGTTTTGAAACTACATGCTATTTGCATGCCTTTCCTTGGCACCTTTCCAAACGAACGGGGATTCCCCACTGGTTCCTACAAATTGCAAAAAGTGAGCAGTACGAAAACTCCACGTTTTCAGCCAGACTGGTTTTTTAGACAACACCCATTTTTAGGGACCAATCAGAGACATCGGGGGTTGCTCAATATACAATAAATTGATTGGTGAGTGGTTACATACCACGACGGTGCATACAAAGTGAGAGAGACATGCAAAGTCGACATAGCTTTATTTCATTTTTTAAGGTTAATTTAGACGAGGTTACGTGCGCGCACGTAACCTCGTCTAAATTAACCTTGTTTAAGAACGTGTTTAATCACGTTTCTTGAATGAAGTATCTGTACTGTATATTCAAGAGGTGAAGTCAATAAAGAGCTTGTGACTTACTTACAAATATTTTTATAATTTCCTGAATGAAATTTCCGTATTATGTATCCAAGAGTTGACTTCAAGAAAGAAATTGCTACTTACTGAGAATTTTTTCATAATTTCTTGAATTAAATTTCTACATCGTGTAGCTAAGTGTAAATTGTTTGTGATAAAGAGAAAAAAAAAGTTACTTACCTGCAATTTTTTCATAATTTCTTGAATGAACTATCTGTACTGTATATCCAAGAGGTGAAATCAATAAAGAGTTTGTTACTTACTTACACATATTTTCATTATTTCTTGAAGGAAATTTCCGTATTGTGTATCCAAGAGTTGACTTCAAGAAAGAAATTGTTACTTACTGAGAATTTTTTCATAATTTCTTGAATTTAATTTCTACATCGTATATCTAACTCGTGAAAACAATAGAGAGTTTGTTACTTACTTAGAATTTTGTCATAATTTCTTGAACGAAATGTCTTTTTGTTTATCCAACAGGTGAATTCAAGAAAGAATTTGCTACTTAGTTACAATTTTTTCATAATTTCTTGAATGAAATTTCCGTATTGTGTATCCAAGAGTTGACTTCAAGAAAGAAATTGTTACTTACTGAGAATTTTTTCATAATTTCTTGATTTAAATTTCTACATCGTGTAGCTAAGTGAAAATTGTTTGTGATAAAGAGAAAAAAAAGTTACTTACTTGCAATTTCTGCATAATTTCTTGAATGAAGTATCTGTACTGTATATTCAAGAGGTGAAATTAATAACCAGTTTGTTACTTACTTAAAAATTTTATAATAATTTCCTGAATTAAATTTCCATATTGTGTATCCAAGAGTTGACTTCGAGAAAGAAATAGTTACTTACTGAGAATTTTTTCATAATTTCTTGAATTTAATTTCTACATCGTATATCTAACTCGTGAAAACAATAGAGAGTTTGTTACTTACTTAGAATTTTGTCATAATTTCTTGAACGAAATGTCTTTTTGTTTATCCAACAGGTGAATTCAAGAAAGAATTTGCTACTTAGTTACAATTTTTTCATAATTTATTGAATGAAATTTCCGTATTGTGTATCCAAGAGTTAACTTCAAGAAAGAAATTGTTACTTACTGAGAATTTTCTCATAATTTCTTGAATTAAATTTCTATATCGTGTAGCTAAGTTAAAATTGTTTGTGATAAAGAGAAAAAAAAGCTACTTACGCGCGGTTTTTTCATAATTTCTTGAATGAAGTATCTGTACTTTATATCCAAGAGGTGAAATCAATAAAGAGTTTGTTACTTACTTAAAAATATTTTCATAATTTCTTGAATGAAATTTCCGTAGTGTGTATCCAAGAGTTGACTTCATGAAAGAAATTGTTACTTACTGAGAATTTTTTCATAATTTCTTTAATTTAATTTCTACATCGTATATCTATCTCGTGAAAACAATAAAGAGTTTGTTACTTCCTTCGCATTTTGTCATAATTTCGTGGACAAAATGTCTTTTTTCTTTCCAACAGTTGAATTCAAGAAAGAGTTTGCTACTTACTTACAATTTTTTCATAATTTCTTGAATTAAATGTCCGCATTGTGTATTCAAGAGTTGACTTCAAGAAAGAAATTGTTACTTACTGAGAATTTTTTAACAATTTCTTGAATTAAATTTCTACATCTTGTAGCTAAGTGAAAATTGTTTGTGATAAAGAGAAAAAAAAGTTACTTACTTGCGATTTTTTCATAATTTCTTGAATGAAGTATCTGTACTGTATATCCAAGAGGTGAAATCAATAAAGAGTTTGTTACTTACTTACAAATATTTTCATAATTTCTTGAATGAAATTTCCGTATTGTGTATCCAAGAGTTGACTTCAAGAAAGAAATTGTTACTTACTGAGAATTTTCTAATAAATTTTTTCATAATTTTTTGAATTAAATTTCTACATCGTATATCTAACTCGTGAAAACAATAAAGAGTTTGTTACTTACTTAGAATTTTGTCATAATTTCTTGAACGAAATGTCTTTGTTTATCCAGCAGGTGAATTCAAGAAAGAATTTGCTACTTACTTACAATTCTTTCATTATTTCTTTGATGAAAATTTCTGTATTGTGTATCCAAGAGGTGACTTCAAGAAAGAATTTGTTACTTACTTACTTACAATTTTTTCATAGTTTCTTAAATTAAGTTTCTGCATTGTGTATCCAAGAGGTGACTTCAGGAAAGAGTTTGTTACTTGCTTACAATAGAACTATTCTAAAGAATAAAGACGGGTTAAGCTTAAAGATATTTATTGCTTAAACGTATTAACAGATTTTTTTTTTTGAAAAAAAAAACAAAAAATGTTTACATAAAAATAGTACTTAGAGTTCACTCTTAAACATCCACAAACGATGGTCCCATGATATAGAATAGTTTTTAACATGTCTTATGGATTTATCACGATCAGGTATGTTCTTCGGTATCCACTGTGAGAAGAAACTAACCTCGTCTTCAGGACGGTGATATCCCCCCTCAAATTTAGGACACTTAAACTCTTCTAGATTGAAAAGTGGAATCCTAGGGTCACACTTTTGAATTAAAACTTTATCTGTAGGTACATTGCCCTTTACGTAGAGCGCTTCAACCCCGAAAAAGCTGCAAATTTCACTGACTTCCTCCTGAACATTTCTCAGTTCCCGACCAGCATTATTAAGTGGTGGTAATACTCTATCGTAGAATCACAGTCTGTTTATATGACGTAATGTAGTACTCCACAAGCTTTTATCATACTCAAACATGTTATAGTTCACTATCCAATGATAACAGTCAATTTCTTCGAGTTCCATAGACAATAATAAAAATGCATATTAAAATATAACACCACCGGATGATTTTTTCAAAATGATAAATTCTGTGTCATGCAGTCCTATCATCTTGGAAGTTATTAATGTAGTTGTTAATTAGAAAAATACTTCATCAAACTTTTATATCTTCGCTCAAGGTTGAATGGAGTTATGGCTAGGGGGGATGAGTCCTAAGACCAAGTGAATTCAGTGGAGTCATAAAACCCTCCAGAAACCTAACACCCATGAACATTTAAAAAACTATGTCTGAAAATCCCAAACATCTAATTAAATATTCTAATTCATGATTTCAGGCACGTAAGGCTCAATAGTAACCGAAACTCTATTCCTACAAGTTAAGTTAGAATAAAAGAATGTGGTAATTATATTGGCTTACACTGAAAATAATTGAACAGAAAAAATAAAACTCCGATAAATATTTACACAGAGTCTCTCAAACCCCCCGTAAAGCTATTTTAAAAGGTATAAGAATTATTTATTTAACAGAAATCCTCGCTTTTTGAACGAACACCATGTAAAGAAAAAATCACACGGAATAAAACGACAGAGCCCCTCAAACCCCTCAAAGCTATTTTAAAAGGTATAAGAATTATTTATTTAACAGAAATCCTCGCTTTCAATTGAACGGAAAAAATATAAGAATTATTTATTTAACAGAAATCCTCGCTTTTTGAACGAACACAATTTAAAGAAAAAATCACTCGTAATAACACGACAGCGACCCTCAACCCCTGTAAAGCTATTTTAAAAGGTATAAAAATTATTTATTTAACAGAAATCCTTGCTATCAATTGAACGGAAAAAATATAAGAATTATTTATTAAACAGAAATCCTCGCTTTTTGAACCAACACCATTTAAATGAAAAATCACACGGAATAAAACGACAGAGTCCTTCAAACCCCATAAAGCTATTTTAAAAGGTATATCAATCATTTATTTAAAAGAAATCCTCGCTTTCAGTTGAACGGAAAAAATCTAAGAATTATTTATTTAACAGAAATCCTCGCTTTTTTAACGAACACCATGAAAACAAAATATAACACTTAAAAAAACGACAGAGTCCGTCAAAACCTGTAAAAATATTTTAAAAGGTATAACAATTATTTATTTAAAAGAATGCCTCTCTTACAATTTAACGGAAAAAAATCAAAGAATTATTAATTTAACAGGATTTATTTAGTTAATCTTTACAGTTACCATGTAAAGAAAAAATAGCACTGAAGGAATCAGATTAATACGTCAAACCCCGAACAGCTGAATATACACTTATAGAGTTTAATATTTTAAATGTAAACTTTTCTTTAAATTGAACGAAAAAAAAGAATTATTTATTTAAAAGGAATCCTCGCTTTTTAAATTGACGTTCTGTAAATAAAAACTCGCACTGAATAAAACGACAGAGTCCCACAAACCCCGTAAATTTAACCCCGCTATTTTAAAAGGTATAACAACTATTTATTCAACAGAAATCCTCGCTTTTTAAACGAACACCATGTAAAGAAAAATCACACGGAATAAAACGACAGCGTCCATCAAACCCTGTAAAGCTATTTTAAAAGGTATAACAATTATTTATTTAACAGTAGTCCTCGCTTTAATTTGAACTTAAAAAATATAATAATAATTTATTTAACCGAACTCCTCGCTTAAATTTGAACTAACACCATGTAAAAAAAAAATCACCGGGAATTAAACGACAGAGTCTCTCAAATCCAGTACAGCTAGTTTGAAAGGTATAACAATTATTTATTTAACAGAAATCTTCGCTTTAAATTGAACAAAAAAAATATAATAATTATTTATTTAACAGAAATCCTCGCTTTCAATTGAACGAACACCATGTAAAGAAAAAATCACACGTAATAAAACGACAGAGTCCCTCAAACCCCGTAAAGCTATTTTAAAAGGTATAACAATTATTTATTTAACAGAAATCCTCGCTTTTTGAACGAACACCATGTAAAGAAAAATCACACGGAATAAAATGACAGAGCCCCTCAAACCCCGTAAAGCTATTTTAAAAGGTATAACAATTATTTATTTAACAGAAATCCTCGCTTTCAATTGAACGGAAAAAATATAAGAATTATTTATTTAACAGAAATCCTCGCTTTTTGAACGAACACTATTTAAATAAAAAATCACACGGAATAAAACGACAGAGTCCATCAAACCCCGTAAAGCTATTTTAAAAGTTATAAGAATTATTTATTTAACAGAAATCCTCGCTTTTTGAACGAACACCATGTAAAGAAAAAATCACACGGAATAAAACGACAGAGCCCTTCAAACCCCGTAAAGCTATTTTAAAAGGTATAACAATTATTTATTTAACAGAAATCCTCGTTTTCAATTGAACGGAAAAAATAAAATACTTTATTTTTTAACCGACCTCCTCTCTTTTTTAACTACAACAAGTTAAAGAAAAAATCACACGTAATAAAACGACAGAGTCCCTCAAACCCCGTAAAGCTATTTTAAAAGGTATAAAAATTATTTATTTAACATAACTCCTCGCTTTAATTTGAAGTCAAAAATTATTTGATTTTTTTTTTTACAAGAATCCATCGATTTCAATTTAAAGAAAATAATGTAAAGAAAAAATCACACGTAATAAAACGACAGAGTCCCTCAAACCCCGTAAAGCTGTTTTAAAAGGTATAACAATTATTTATTTAACAGAAATCCTCGCTTTTTGAACGAACACCATGTAAAGAAAAATCACACGGAATAAAACGACAGAGCCCCTCAAACCCAGTAAAGCTATTTTACAAGGTATAACAATTATTTATTTAACAGAAATCCTCGCTTTCAATTGAACGGAAAAAATATAAGAATTATTTATTTAACAGAAATCCTCGCTTTAAATTTAACGAACACCATGTAAAAAAAAAAACACAGGTAATAAAACGACAGAGTCTGTCAAACCCCGTAAAACTAATTTGAAAGTTATAAAAATTATTTGTTTAAAATAAATCTTCGCGTTCAATTTAACGGAAAAAAATAAAAGAATTATTAATTTAAAATGATTCTTTGCTTTAAACTGTACGATCGTTATGTAAAGAAACAATCGCAATAAAAAAATCGGAATAGTACCTCAAACCCCCGTAAAGCTATAGTCAAAGTTATAACAATTATTTATTTAACAGAAATCCTCGCTTTTTGAACGAACACCATGTAAAGAAAAATCACACGGAATAAAAAGACAGAGCCCCTCAAACCCCGTAAAGCTATTTTAAAAGGTATAACAATTATTTATTTAACAGAAATCCTCGCTTTCAATTGAACGGAAAAAATATAAGAATTATTTATTTAACAGAAATCCTCGCTTTTTGAACGAACACAATGTAAAGAAAAAATCACACGGAATAAAACGACAGAGACCCTCAAACCCCGTAAAGATATTTTAAAAGGTATAACAATTATTTATTTAACAGAAATCCTCGCTTTTTGAACAAACACAATGTAAAGAAAAAATCACACGGAATAAAACGACAGAGTCCTTCAAACCCCGTAAAGCTATTTTAAAAGGTATAACAATTATTTATTTAACAGAAGTCCTCGTTTTCAATTGAACGGAAAAAATATAAGAATTATTTATTTAACAGAAATCATCGCTTTTTGAACGAACACCATGTAAAGAAAAAATCACACGGAATAAAACGAAAGAGCCCCTCAAACCCCGTAAAGCTATTTTAAAAGGTATAACAATTATTTATTTAACAGAAATCCTCGCTTTCAATTCAACGGAAAAAAATATAAGAATTATTTATTTAACAGAAATCCTCGCTTTTTGAACGAGCACCATGTAAAGAAAAAATCACACAGAATAAAACGACAGAGCCCCTGAAACCCCGTAAAGCTATTTTAAAAGGTATAACAATTATTTATTTAACAGAAATCTTCGTTTTCAATTGAACGTAAAAAATATAATAATTATTTATTTAACATAAATCCTCACTTTTTGAACGAACACCATGTAAATAAAAAATCACACGGAATAAAACGACAGAGCCCCTCAAACCCCGTAAAGCTATTTTAAAAGGTATAACAATTATTTATTTAACAGAAATCCTCGCTTTCAATTGAACGGAAAAAATATAAGAATTATTTATTTAACAGAAATCCTCACTTTCAATTGGACGAACACCATTTAAAGAAAAAATCACACGGAATGAAATGACGGAGTCCGTCAAACCTCGTAAAGCTATTTTAAAAGGTATAACAATTATTTATTTAACAGAACTCCTTACTTTCAAATGAACGTAAAAAAATAAATATTTATTTAACAGAATTCCTTGCTTTCAATTGAATAAACACCATGTAAAGAAAAAATGCATTTCCGATTCGTCCTTGGGCATTTTTCAAATATATAACAAATTACCCGAGTTAACAACTCCTTCGGGCCTCCAAAATTGACTCCTCCCCTCCCTGTCCTCAGAAATGGGGGGGGACGAGGGGGGACATTAGATCCTATTTTAAATTGACAATACTTATCAAACATCACTTGTGTATTATACAGATCATATATCTCATTACCCCTTTTTAAATGTTAATCAAATAATTTTGATTATAATGTCCGATTTTTTGTCTGCTTTTCAAAATGTTCGTATTTGGAAGACTGTCAGTTAACACTAAGCTGTAAATTGGGTAACTCTCTCGCAATAACAATAGGCTTAGCAGTGATTAAATCTCATTGTCGGCGACAATTCAATTAGATCAGAGTTGTGCAAATGGAATACCTTTTTGCAAATTGAGTTAGCTTCTATTTCATAGACAAAATATTTGAATTCCTTTTATTCAAATCACCTATCAAGTTATCAAAAAAATATATGAAGTAGAAATCTGGTCTGTAAATTGCGTCAGAAAAACTTGTCCTTCATAACACGTTATGCAAGGTCCAGAATAAAACAGAAAGGATACTGTATGCTGAGTAACCACATGCAAATACAGGTTTAGAAAAAACTGGATTAGTAACAACAAAATAACTGATATATATTAACAGCTAAACAAGACGCGCTGGTTTTCTAACATGGGCTTACCCTAAAAAGACATATATACCATGAACTAGAAAATCTGGTAAATTGCGTCAGAAAAACTTGTCCTTCATCAAAGTGAAAGACAAGTCCTCAAAAGTATAAGACCATGTCTGGTTGGCCTAGAAACATACTTGGTTGGCCCGGGAAAAGGTCAAGGAACGTACAGGCCCCAAATAATACAGTAAGGACCAGAAAGTGGTAGAAGTATTACCTATATGCATGGAGTTAGTCACTCTCTTTGAAAAACCAAACCAGACTCTGCCCATTAAACTAGATTATACCTATCAAAAACCTGTTTGGTACAGGGGCATTGGCAAATTCCATATGCGGTTACTACTGATGAGTGTTTCTTATGACAGTTAATTTTCCAGATGTCTTTTAGGTGTGTCTCTCCTAATCAAATCACTGGACCGAAATTACCTGTCAAAAGACCAAAGCCAAAAAGAACTCTTTTGAATTTATCTTGGATGAGGCTTCACCCAAAAACTTGATTATTCTGATTATTTTACGTATTTTTCTTAAATAAATTTTTTTTTCAGACATTACTAATGATGTTAAAATTCTATGGATTTTATGATATTAGGATTTTCTGGATTGAAAAACCTGTTTTTTTTTTGTTTTGGTTTTAATATCAGCTCTGAAGTCAATTGTTAAAAAAAAAGTTCGCTCTAACTCGTAACGTTTTACTTTCCATTGGAACGTATGTCTTGGAGTGAATACGACATTTATTATCTATACCATAACTAATTATCATTTCTGAATGTAGAACATTTTAATAATCACGTTTTTATACATACGATTTTATAAAATTCAACCAATTTTATTTTGAAACTACTGCAAGAAAAGATTGCAAGGAGTGTTGAATTTGAAAATTTTAGTTGAACATCTTTTAAAAGAAAAACATTCTAATCATCATAATTAAGCAAATAAACTATGCGATACTGCTTATAGCTTGTGAGCTTTCTTAAATAGAGTGTTGCATATGATAAGGCCACTATATAAGTCTTTCAAACATTCATGCTAGAAAACAAATTTTAAGTGCCTGCAACAAAAATGCGTTTAGATTGAAATTGAACCCAAAAACGGGGAGAAATTCACATCCATAAGTTCCAAGACATTGGGAACAGATTGAAGGCCCAGACTCTCTGAAAATCAGCTAAAAATCTTATATTTTGGTCAGCTTTAAACGCATATAAGGAGAGCTTTACATTTTAATACTTAAACACTTTAATCCCACAGAACTGCCTTTAAGATACGCAACCAGAATTCTCATATGTAGGTATATGTGTATTTCTATTTGACACAAAAACCTCCGAACAGCCATGGTCACAAAGAACAAAAGAAAAAAAGAAAACAACATAAAAAAGTAATTAGAAGAATCAATTAAGCAAGTAAAAAAGTGAAAACAATAAACAGTACCAATTAAAAGAAAAAAAAACTAACATAAACATAATCATCAAAGAACACCCTCCCACTGGGTTGTACCCATTTGAACAAACTTCGTCAGATTCCTAATACTCACAAAACACCCATTCTTCAACAATTTATGCACCAAGAACTCTTTCCCCATACCCTCTCTAAAATATTCATCTTTCAGATCCCTTAATCCCCTCTATTCCTCCCCAAAAATACAACATAGTTTCCTTCCATTTGCCATACATTAGACAGCTGCAAGGACAATTTCTTGTTCTAACCCTGTTCAAAATATCTCCTTGTCTCCCCAAGCGGCAAAAAATTACTTATACAAGAAATCAACCATTTAATTACATCCCTAGACAACCTAGCTATAACATATTCCTCAATATTCGTACTCGTACAAATCACTAATTGGTAATGAGCTCTTAATTTGTGCAAACTATTAGAACACACAACTTCCCCATTTAGATGGTTCAGATGGTACAACGGATATGTTTGAGTTATGGTTGTAAAAATTCACTGGTCTTGACAAACAAACATTATTCTCTTCAAGCTTTTGGGAGGGGGCGTCACTTTTTGGGGTTTTATTCTATCACAGTAGTCCCTCAAATACTGCACCCTGGCCTTAATCTCCACAGCATTTCTTTGTGGAAATAAATTATTTCTCCTTGACAACTCCTTTGTCATGGCCATATAAGTTGATATTTAGGTCCTGTTTTTCTTTAGGTCATCAAATTTGTCTTTCCAAACTTCAATAAGTAAGAAAGTTTCTCATTGGACCATTTCTGATAGTTTTTACGAGCTTTTTTATCTTATTTTTGTAAATCCCATGGCTTTATTGTCAAATTTATTGCTTGATTATGCTTCACTAAAACGGAAGAACCCGTTTTCACTTCCTGATTTTTAGCATGCCGGCCCGTTTTCGGCATCTTTTTGTGCCATACACAGAAAATGGAAAATGAAACGGCACTAGCAGTCTATACAATCCAGTTTTCCAGTTTTTCGTCCTAGTATCAGAGGCAGTGCAATGGCGCTGCCTAAGTAAAGAACGATTTTGGCACAATGTATTCTTGTTTTTTTCTTATAGACCACGGCACTTCGTATCGAAGTTGTTGTCGTAGAAACTTCGAAAAGCACTAATTCGATTGGAAATTTGAAGGGATTTTGTCCTTTTTCATAGTCGAAAGTAATTAGAGGAAAACTAACACTCCAAAGAAGAGAAAAATGTTAAACTTTGATTCTATATTTTTTCCAAAGAAGTTAAACTTCGATTCTGATTATTTTCCGAAGATGAAATAAGTTCCACTTAAGTTCTGAATTTTCTCAAAAAAGAGAAAAAAATACACTTCGATTCTGAATTTTTCCAAGGAATAGAAAATTTTCCAGTTCGATTCTGATTTTTTTTTTCCAAAGAAGAGAAAAAAAGTTATTTTTCAGTTCTGAGTTTCCCCAAAAAAGAAGAAAGTTCCACTTCAGCTTTGAATTTTCTCAAGAAAGAGAAGAAAAGTTCCACTTAAGTTCTGAATTTTTCCATACAAGAGAAAAAGTTACATTTGAATTCTGAATTCTTTCCAAAGAAGAGAAAAATGTTGAACCCCGATTCTGGATTTTTTCCAAAGAAGAGAAAAAAATTCTACTTAAGTGCTGAATTTTTTCACAGAAGATAAAATAATCCAGGTCAGTTCTGAATTCTCTCGTAGAAGAGAAAAAAAAATTACAGTTCAATTCTGAATTTTTCCAAAAAAGAGAAAAAGTTCTACATCAGTTCTGAATTTTCTCAGAGAAGAAAAGAAATTAAAGTTCTCTTCTGAATTTTTTCATAGAAGAGAAATATCTTGAAGATCGATTTTGGATTTTCCAAAGAAGAGAAAGTTATTGACATGAAACAAAACCGCTCAGGAGTAAGAAGAATTTGTGGTTTCTTAGGCTGTGTTATTTTTTGTGTTTTATAACACAAGAATTATTTTGTGTTTTATAACACGTATGTTGTAATAGGAATTTGTGATCTTTTAGGATGTATTTTTGTTTTGTAAGAATTATTTTTGTCTTTAGTTACACAATTACTCACGCAATTACCTTGTGTGAGTGCTGTGGATAAATAGCAGTTGCTGGAAGCGCTTCAAATCCTACGAGAAGAGGCTGCAAAAGTAGGACTGCAGATAAACTGGACTAAAACGAAAATTATGGCCATAGACCTATCCTCCCCTGCTGCCAATCCTTCAGTTAGCCTGGATAGCACCACTAGCATCGAAGTTGTCCAAAGATTCATCTACCTGGGCTCCATAATTTCTTCAGATGGCTCGCTTCTTTCTGAACTACAAGCGAGAATATCCAAAGCGTCTTCTGCCGTGAGCAGATTGAACCGTCACCTCTGGCGAAAACCAAACATCAGTTGCACAACGAAGCTGCGGATTTTCAACGCCATCGTTGGCTCTGCGATGCTCTATGGAGCTGAGACGTGGCAAGCTTCAGCCGCAACCCTCAAGGCAATTGATGTCTTTCAGTCGAAGAGCCTGAGGAGGATCGAAGGTCTACGATGGTTCGACTTCGTCAGCAATGAGAAGCTGCTGCAGCTCACCAAGCAGTCTCGGTTTTCAACCCAAGCAGCCGAGCGAAAACTACGATGGTTTGGACACCTACTTCGAATGCCTCCACACATACCTGCGAAAATGATCCATGACTTCGACCCTTTCAAAGCCGGTTGAAAGCGACCTCGCGGCCGACCGAAGAAACGATGGTCTGACAGCCTGTCCGAGTTCCTGACGATGGCAAATATCAGGCTGAGCGATATTCAAACGCTTGCCATGGACCGAAGTGGATGGAGGAGGCAAACGTCACTCTCTACGACGAGCAGCGCCCGGCAGGAGACATAAGCAAGTAAGCAAGAATTTTTTTTTTTTTTTAATAAGAATTTTTTATTTCTTAGGATGTTCGCTGTAGGGTGTCGTAGGGGGTTAAACATTGTGTCACACTGGTCTCAATTAGCAGGACTCATCACAAGAGACACTATTGAGGATTTTCGCTAAGTTTAAACGATCGATTCTATTGTAAATGGTGTATTTTTGCAGGGGAAATAGCTAAAAATGCTCTAGTGATGATAACAGATGCCACATGGGTTTCAAGGAGCCAGGCGCATAATGACATGGTGGTGTGAAGTGTTTTGGGGCATAAAGAAAGGGTTTACTTACGAGAGATGGTAGCGTGGGGGGTACTGTGTAGTATCGTGTCGGTGTGAGGTGTTTCGAGGAGCATCATTAAAGGGTTGATTCGTAAAAACCTGAATCAATGGGTTGAATGGATAATTTTCGACAAGAAATGACTGAAATGTCTTAGGAATAATGATGAGGCTGCCACTTGGATGGTAGAGGGCAGGTGTGTAATGCCGTGGTTGCGTCAGGTGTTTTGGGGAGGATCATGAAAGGGTTTGGGTGCGAAAACATGAACCAATGGATTTAATTTGTGATTTTCAACAAAAAAAATATCTGGAAATGTCTTGGGGTGGTGAGGAGCTGTCAAAGGGTGTCTTGGGCCAGTCATAGTGTGGCATCGGTTGGGAATTGTTGAATGATTATAGCGATAGAAAACAGGAAATATGTCTATTAGGATACTCAAACGTTAGAAAACGATTAAAATTTTGATGACGGGTGTCACAGGGTGCCACCGTGCTGCCAATTTAAAACATTAAAAATAAGGAAAAGAGTTATTCATGGAATTTTTTAAAGTTACTGTGGCGTGAATTGCCTTGGAGTATCACATTCTAGAATTGAAATGGCAAGTCCTAGTGTTCAAATGAAAAACAGTGTTTAATTTAGATACACAAACTTATTTTCGGAGGGAAAAGGTTGAAAATATTCTAGGGAGTGATGAGGGGAATGCCACATGGATGACAGAGGGGGTAGTCAAATAACGCCACTGTGGTGTGAATTGCTTGGAGTAACATCTTCTACAGCTTAAAAGTTAAGGTGACTGAGTTAAATGAATTTTTGGGGGGGGGGGGGAGTGAAATCTAACCTTGAAGTTTCGTGCCACGTTTTGAAACATCCTGTCGGTGAAATTGGTTGCTAGGATCCTCGGGTGGTTAGGTTAGGGTCCTCTGCTGAAATTGCTGGCTAGGGTCCTGGTTCAATTGGATGATTGGGTCTAACTGAATTGCTTGCTAGGGTCCTTCAGTGGTTAGGGTAGAACGGGGGGTAGGGCATCTTTCTAAGAAAACACACAAGAAGATAGAAAAATACATTAAGTGTTCCTTATTTGCTCGTGCATTACGACTAAAATGAAGAATTTATCCTCTCTTTCACCTAGTTAAGGGTAAGTTTGCAAAGATGGGCCATTTTCTTAAGAAAACAAAACAAAAATAGAAAAATATATTAAATGTTCCTTAATTACTGGTACAATCCGACTAAAAAAGTAGAATTTATCCTCTCTTTCAGCTAGTTAAGGCTAAGTTTTGTAAAGATAATTGGGCTTATTTTTCGAAGAAAAGACAAAAAAATATAAAAATATCTTATATCTTCCTTAACTACCCGTCCAATATGACTAAAAATGTAGAATTTATCCTCTCGGTCTCAGCTAGTTAAGGTTATTTTTTGCAGTGATGGGCCATTTTCCTAAGAAAGACACAAAAATAGAAAAATATATTAAATACTCCTTAATTACTGGTACAATCCGATTAAAAATGAACAATGTATCCTCTCTTTCAGCTAGTTAAGGCTAAGTTTTGCAAAGGTGTGCCATTTGATCTAGAATATAACTTCAATAGGTAAGGATTGACGCAATGTAAAATCTAGGAGCAATGCCACATAACATTCGCTGTATAACTTCACTTGTCTAGATTGCATTAGGACATTGCGGAAAACTAGTAAGTGTATTTAATAATACAAATGTCAGTAGGAATGTGGACGCTTGTGCTCTGATTCGGAAAGGATTGGAAATAATATAATCGATTGGAACATGGAGATTCTTATTGCCGTGTAATTTGCTATTTCCTATAATGTATTCCTCGAAACAGATCATTCGAAATACATTACTGGTCCAGGCGTCTTGGCCGCTGTTTCATTGGAGGGAAATGACCTTTCGAGTTTTAGCGAAGAAAAAATCATTAGGATATAATGATTCTTGAAGAAAAACGCATTGAAAGAAAATGAAATCTCAAAAAGTATTACGTAACGTCCACGTGTATTGTGCTCAGTTAAAAGCAGGAGCACCCCCACGGACTCTGAAGAAATGGCTCACATGAGAATGCGCCATCCGCAAACATTCCTCATTACATAAGAACTAAAGAAAATAAAACCTTGAAAAAAACGCCTTGAAAGAAAAAAACGTCTTGAGATGTCTTGAAACGTCTTAAAGAAAAACGTCTTGAAATAAAATGAAATCTCAAAAAAGTATTATGTGACACTGGTGTGTGCGCTGCCATTACGTAACACCCACGTGCGCTGTCATTATGTAACACCGACATTTGTGCAGTCATTACGTAACACCCAAGTGTGCGCTGTGCTCAGTTACAAGCGGGGGTTTTCCACGGGTTCTGAAGAAACATATCACATTATAACTTGCCCTTTTTAAGATTCAGAGTAATCGAAGGGTGGATAACCCCAATCTCTCCCAACTCGTATTTCCCCATTATGCATCTCATAGAAATTTTGAGATGGCCATTTGCTGTCGTAAAAATTTTGAAAAAGGCTCATTCGATTGGAAATTGAAAGGGCTATTCCCATTTTTATTCGGCGAAAGTGATTGAAGGGCAACACGCGGGGGGGGGGGGGGGCGTGTTGCCCCCCCCCACACCCATCAATTCCCAAAACACATCTAATCAAAATTTTGAGATAGTCATTTTGTTCAGCGCAGTTGAAAGGTCTGGAAATTATGTCTTTGACAATCCCCATACCTTTTCAAGACCAGAACAAAATCTGCGCTTTACTGAAAGAGATGGTTTTGGATTGTCAGTTTAGTATACGTATATACTAAAGTTTTATTAATTCTTCATTTATTGAAGTTAAAAAAGTTAAAAAATTTTAAACGTATATTGTTTACTTAAATTCTGCAATAAATAACCGAGTTAAACTCAAAACGATCAAAAATTTAGTAAGACCAGAACATAATTTACACTTTACTGAAAAAAATAACATATTTTAAATGCTCTCACTTTGTTTTATTTGTTTAAAATGTTTTTACTAGATATATCAAGGGGAAGTCCCCCCCCCCTTGCGCTCCAATTACAGCGCGAGTGTCTGGTTCCCTTATTAAGAGTAACAAGAGTGTGTAGTAGGGCTGATAACCCCTATGCCTTCTCAAGACCAGATTACAATTTGCGCTTTACTGAAAACAAAATACGTTTGAAATGTTTTCACCTTTCCTACTTTCATAAATGAAAAATTACACAACCTTAACGAAGAAACGTCAGTATATGTCAATTTAACTGACAATCCACGGTCATTTGTTTGTTTTTATTTCAGTAGAGTACAAACTGTGTTCTGTTCTTGAAAAGGCATAGGGGTTATCACCTCTACTCATGGAAAATTTTGCTCGTTTTGATTTTGACTCGGCTATTTATTGTAACTTCTATTCATTTTTAGTTTCATTTAGTTATTGATAGTGCTTGCTGGTAAATTTATGCTTGAAAGATTATTTGCCTTTATTTTTGCTCCTTCTTGGCTTAATGGAGCTCTTTACTTTTCTTTGAAAAACTTTTCTTGTCGAAAAGTTTTTTAAATTAATAAGAGTAAAATATTTTACTGGAATGTTAATAAATTGAGAGAGAGTAGTCAATCTGGACTTGTCCAAATTAAATATAGAAACAGGGCCACAATTAGTGATAAGGAAAGAGTTAAGGAGAGATGGGCAGAACATTCGGAGAATGTTTTAAACCTGGATAGAGTTACAGGAAAAGGTCTTATTCTTTAAATGGTATACCAGGGAAATACATTAAAATAATTAACACTATGAACGAGAATAACACTGCTTTGGTTAAGGTAAAAAACGAGGTTATTAGCTGGTTTTGTATTAGTCAGGAGTTCAGCAAGGTTGTTTTCTTTCCCCAGTTATATGGATCATTTTGATGGAATTTGTCCTAAGGAGCAGAGGAGAGAGGCAATGGGAGAATACGGGATCAAACGGAGATGAAATAATATCCTGGATTTCAGTTTTATTGATTATTTGTAAATCCTAGATGAAAGTGTGAGCAAAATAAATGAAGTTTTAGGGGTTTTGCAATTCAGGGTGCTAGAGTAGGTTTGAAAAATTATGTTGAGAAGACTAAGTCGCTAAGGCTAGGAATAAGTAAGACGAAATATGACGCTAGGTAACGAAAACATCGATCAAGTGGACAACTTCACTTGCCTTGATAGTATTATTAGTAAAGACGATTGGAGCAGTGAAGATGTTACAGATAGAATAGCCAAGACTTAGAGCGATTTTTCACAATTGGAAAAGGTTGAAAGAATAAGAAGATAAGTATGCAAACCAAGACTAGAATATTGGAAGCCACACTGATGACAGGGCTAAATACGGTTCTGAAACACGGGCACTCTGAAAAACCAAGGAAAATTCGCTAAACGTTTTCCACAGAAATTTCCTACGGATTGTTTTGGGTACCCCGCTCACTAACCGTATTTCAAACAGCAGGCAATACGAAAAGTATAATTCAAAAGTATGGGGGCGTAAAATCCAAAATTCGAGACATATGTGCAGAATTATATCTCATTGGTTTTTAACAAGAAACAACAAGTATTGGTACCAGTGGGTTCATCAGTTGTCCCTATTACAACTTACAAGTATATACAACGATACCCCTACGGTAAAGAGGGGACCTTAAGGGTAAGATTCTTTCCAATTTTCTACTAATTTCCATCAATCCTGCTGCTACTCAGCATCTGTTTGCTTTCTGAATTATGCTTGCTTTCTCTATTCTGCTGTGCTTTGCTCATATTGCTTCTTTGAAATGTATACCAGGAGCCAATCTGCTGCTGCTGCTACTTCTAGGCCTGCTAACCCAAGTAATCCTGCCATTGCTATGACTGAGATTCAGACAGATATTACTAATTTGAAGGAGATGGTAAAGTCCATTGCAGAAAATGTCTTTAAATCCCTGCTTACTACTGTTACAAAGAGCATTCAGTCACAAGTTCAATCCCTTGGTCTGCCTATGAAAGGTGAAAAAGTTGACCTTAATTTGGCAGTAAAGGACCTGATGTCAGGCTTTATCCAGGAAGACATTAATCAGATGGTCACTACACAGCTTCAAGCAATGGACTTTTCTGGTAAAATTGCAGACATTGAAAAAAAGCTTGTTGATCATGTTGCTGCTCAAACTGATCAACTTAAGCAGCAAGAATTGAAAAATCAACTCATTATATTTGGATTACCTGAGGATACTACATTTGACAACCCTGAACCTAAGTTTTTGTCACTTTGCCAAGATAAGTTTCCTGGCATTAGTCTTTTGAACAGTGGCATTGTGTTTGTGAAACGTATTAGAAAACGAGTTGTTAATAAAAATTAACCAGTTATTATTGAGTTCTGCAGCCTGAGAGCACGCTTCTTGCTTCTTAAAAATAAAAAGAACCTGAAAAGATCTGGCGTGGTCATTAATGAGCCTTTGGCTAAACCTAGGCTTACCTTACTTTCACAAGCTAAAGCTCATTGTGGCAGGAATAATGCATGGGCTGTGAATGGTGATATTTTTGTTAAAAGTAGAAGTAAGGTACTCAAAATATCATCGATCGGTTACATTAATGCCCTACCTGTTTTGCAAGAATCTTTTGCCAGTATTGTTTCAGAATGACTAGTGCTGCTTAACATAACTCTTCTCTTTACAACAAAATTTCATCTGCTTAGTTATTTTTTTGCCTATTTTTCTTCTTTTTTTTCTTTGGTTTGTTCTTTTTCCCTTGTCATCAAAATTATTACATGCAGTTTGTTTTTTTATATTGTTTTTCATGCTGTATTCTTCCTGTCCACACTAATTTATCTTTAGCTGTTTTACCACTTTTCCTAAAATTGAATGATGAAAATGGATGATATTTCAGATTCTTTTTCTTTCCTAACTAAACTTTCTCTTCTTGATTCAGTGTGCTTTGATTCAACTTTTGTTTCCAGGGATGATCGTGAAAATGATCCTCTGTTAAAATCTCTTCATCAGTCTGATTGTTTTTACCATTCTTATCAACATTACTTTGAAAAAGTGCTACCCTCAATGTCTTCTGTTAAAAACTTTAATGTGTTTACTTTGAATGTGCAAAGTTTAAGGTACAAATGTTCTGCAATATATTGGTGGTATCAACTGCCCTTATGATGTAGTAGGTCTCACAGAGACCTGGCTGTCTTCAAGTGATGATGTATCTGTGTATGACATACCAGGTTTTACTGCATACCACTCAACTAGATCTCTAACTTAGTGCTCTGGTGGTATATCCCTTTTTGTCAGAAGTGATCTTAATGTTGTGAGACGTTCAGATCTTGAGAAGATATTTGATCCAGTCGTAAATAATAGAAGTGTGTATGCTTTGATTGTTGACCTGTCATGTGATACAGTAAATTGTGAAACTACTTATTTATTTTATAAGCCTTCACCTTTCCCTACAGAGAAATTTTCTGAATTAATTTATGAACTGTAGTCAGTTGATAAGCTTGCTTCAAGAAATGTTTTTATGCTTTGAGACTTTAACTGCAATTTATTGAATATTGGGTGTGATAATGAGTCTGACCGTTTTTTTTTAATGTATTTCTACCTCTGGCCTTCTTCCTTGCATTTTCTTTCCTACTCGTGTTGATCCAGTCAGATCTTCTGCAGCTCTGATTGACAACATTTTTCTGTCTTCTAAAATGATATTAAATTTTCCTGTATTATTTTTTCTGATCTTTGTGACCATTTTCCAATTTATTGTTCTGTTCCCAAAATGAAAATGCTGAGCCAAGAAGATACCAGAGGTGAGTCTTATTCAAGAATTTATAGTCAGAGCAATATTCATAACCTTATGTCTGATCTTAGTGCTAGTGATAGGTATTCAGTAATGAATTTTGAAGATGTTAATAGGGTTTCAGTCTTATTAATGAGTCGGCTGCAAACACTAATTGAAAAAAAATTTCCACTAGTAAAGTCTTCTAGTAAATGTAAACCCAAAACGCCTTGGATGTCTCCTAGTCTTGTTAGATCAACAATGCAGAAGTCAGAGCTTTTTAAGCTGGCTTGCAAAAGCCTTGGTCCTAATGATTTATCAAAGTATAAGCATTATAAGAATGTATTAACATCAACAATTAGACTAGCTAAGAAGAATTATTATTTGTTGAAAATTCAGGAATGCAAAGCTAATTCACAGAAAGTTTGGAGTGTAGTTAATGAAGCTTTATTTCGTAGGAAACAATCAAAGAAACAGCTCTTACTTTACCACCCTACTAACTGTTAAGACCCCCTCCTTTCCTAAACTAGGTAAATCTTCACCAGCTGAAAGAAGTATTTTTCTAACTCCTTGTACAAGCTAGAGATCTGTGATTTTATTTCTTCTTTAAGTAGTAGTAACACAGCTGATTTGCTTGGACTAACAAACCATGTTATTAAGTCTGTCTCTTCTTATGTTGTTGAACCTCTTACCCATATTTTTAATCTATCTATTTGAAAAGGTGTATACCCTGATTTGTTTAAAATTGCAAAAGTAGTCCCTCTTTTTAAGAAGGGTGACCTTCTTAGGTCTTCTTAGACCTTCTAAAAAGGTCTTCTTGACCTTTTTAGTGTCAAATTATAGACCTATATCAATTCTCCCAATTTTCTCGAAATTACTTGAAAAAGTTGTGCATAAGAGGCTTTTTTTCATTCCTGTTTACTGGTGCTTCAGTTGGAAGTGGTTCTGTTCTGTCTGATCACCAATATGGCTTCCAACCTAAACTCTCTACTGCATGTGCTCTAGTTGACGTTAATGAATTCGTGCGTGGTAATATAGACAAGGGCCGTTGTGTTCTAGGACTATTTCTTGATTTTTATAAAGCTTTCGACATGGTAGATCATTTTGTCCCACTGAAAAAAATGTCTCTACTTGGAATTTGGGGAATTGGTTTTGAATGGTTTAAATCTTACCTGTCAAACATATAACAGATCGTGTGTTACGATAGGAAATATTCTTATCTGACCTCGGTTTCCAAAGGGGTACCTTTAGGCTCAGTTTTGGGACCACTCCTCTTTCTTATTTATAGTAATGACCTTCCTCCATCTCCCAACCTTGATACCCACACTGTTTTGTTTGCAGACGATATTAATTTTTTGTGGTTTCTAATGATCTGCCCTCTGCTGTTGCTAAGGCTCAGCTCCTGCTCAACCATATGCGTGATTGGTGTGAGCAGAATGGGATGCTGTTGAATAGCTCTAAGAGCAGCATTATTCATTTTCGAACCCCATACCACATGTCTGAACCTTCCCCAACAATCTTTGTTTTTTATGGTACTGATGTAACTCCCCAGTGCTCTTGTGTTAAATTTCTTGGCATGCACGTTGATTGTTTTGTTTCTTTCAAAACTCACATTTCCTATACACATTCTATAATTTCTCGTCAAGTGTCTATTCTTCATCGTGCCAATCAATTTCTTCCTCCCGATGTAATGCTTTCTCTTTACTATGCATTTGTCCTTCCTTATCTTTCTTAGTGCTGCACTGTATGGGGCAATACTAACTATTCCTCCCTTCGGCAACACCGAACAGCACAGAATAGAGCGGTGAAGGCAACTTTTCGCCTACCCCGACTCTATCCTACAGCTGATCTTTACAGTGATACAGGTCTAGATGCCTTAGATGTGGTTATCAAGAAACAGAACCTAACACTAGCTCATCGAGCCTTCAATTTCTCGCTTCCTCCAAACATCTTATCCTACTTTGATCTGGCATCAACACGTAAGTGCCAGACTTTGCTTCGGGAGCTCTGTTCACCAATTTCGACTGCCTAAAAGGGTATCCTCAGCAGCTCAGAGGTCACCAATTTATAGAGCAATTGCTCTTTGGGACTCTATTCCCAATTAACTTTCTCTTATTAAAAACTCTTCTTCCCTTTGCAGAAAAATATTCTCTAAGGCTTGAAGTATTTTCGTTTTTTTTTCCTTTATTTGTTTATTTATCTTGCTCTACAAGCTATGCTTCTTGGGACCTCTAGCGCTTAAGTGTATTTATGTACTTATTGTAGTAATTAATAAATTGAATTTACTTGAATTGAATATTATTTTCTAGGACTGTGATGAGAAAAGGGTTGAGATGTCTAGGGCACGTTCTGCGTATAAAAAATGACAGGTTGCCAAAGATTGGCCTTATCGGCCAGCCATCTAGGGCTAAACTGAAAGCAGGTCGTTCCTGGTTTGGATGGGAGGGTGTCGTAAAAAAAGATTTAAGGTAAATAGGAACTTCCTGGAAGGATGTAAAGAGGGAGGATATATCAGGATGGAGGAGGAGCATGCTTAGCTGTATTGGCCTCAAGTGGCTTGCTGCTGCGGTGAGTTGTTAGAAGCAGAAATAGTAGTAATGGTAAAACACACCATGTGCACACAGATTGTAAAAAGGCATATCGTTAATATCTTGAAAATGGCCTAGCGTTTCCAATTGAAATTTCCAGGGCTTGATGAGGTGAATGTTGAACGGACCAATGGGTGATATGTGCATAGTACTAATGCGTATGATTCTTCTTCTACTATTGTTACTAATAATACAACAGCACTCCCACCACGAATTTTGCTACTACTACTCATATAAAGTTGGGTCATTCTGAAAAATACAAGGTAAAAAGCTATTTTACAGCATTAACAATTACCCTTTTTCTTTAGAAATTAAAAAAAGCCATAGATGAGAGATAAGCAAAGATCTCTGTCGAATGAAGCAACTGTTGTAAGGAAAATAACGTAACATTTTATTTCTATATGTTTGGTTGTCGAACAGACATGGGGTTATTACTATAGCAACTTCTGTTGGTTTTGGGATTCATATATTTATTGATGTTTATTTTTTGGCAGTTTTATGCTTGGAAAATTATTTTGCTTTATTTCCTCTCATTTTTGGTTTAATTTAACTCTTTAACTTTCTTTGAAGAATTTTTTACGTGGATTTTTTTTTAATTTATTTAATTAGAGGTATTGCAAGCCCACCAAAAGAATACTGGCAAGGGCAGAACTTAAAGAACCCATGACCCGTCTCGACCGCAATACCATCCTCTAGTACCATTGGTGGCACTATGTCACATACAGTGGCAGAACTAGAGAAGTCACATACAAGTTTTCATGGCTTGAGGGTTCCTTGCTAAGGTAACGCTATTTTGATGTCGGAAGTCTTCGAAGCTTGGATCCCGAAAACTACAAGTTTATTTCGCTGAATAAACTAATTATTAAAAATGCTGTTTGATTTTCAAATCTTCTGATTTTCTGTCTAATGAAACTCTTACTCTTTTTGTTATAAAAACAATTTCTTATTTACTAATTTAAATATTTTTTTTTCCCAGTTTATGTTGATGTAAGTTATACAGACTAGCCTAGGAATATTCTAGCCTCTGGATCAGTTTTGTTAATCTGTAGCCTAAGTCTAGTTTTCTGGATTAATTTGCTAGCCAAAAGATATTATCCTAGGCCTAAGCTTTTCATACTAAGAACACTAAATATTTTTTTTCAAATATAGTAATCACTACCCTTGTATATTTACCTTATTCTTCCCCAGTGGGAGAATATATGCCCATAGGCAATAATGTTCAAAATATTGCTGTGTTGTTTCTTTTCAAATTGGCTTTAGGATATTGCATTATGAACTAGTTGCTTATAGGAATATGCTTAAGGAATTATAAAAAATAGAGTGGCATGTTCATATTTTGCAAGCAAATTAGCCCTAGCCCAGGCAAGCCCAATCAAGAAACCATATAGCCTACTGGATGTTTAAGGTTAGGTATACTTATAGGATAGGAATTATATAATGTAAAAAAAGAAGTTAACTATTAGATGGTCTGATTTAGGTCTAGATCAGGGGGTACTGAGAAGGAAACATGTTGAGAAGACAATTCTTACTTCATAATATACAGAATAATAATAGCTAAGCTAACACATTTTGAGTACAGCTCTACTGTACCCCCTCCCCCCTAATGTGCAAATATACAGCCCCAATTATATATTTCCCATGCATTGTGCTGATGCATGCCTCTTGTTTCAACCCATGTACTGATAAGTTGAATCAACTCTGACAAAACAAGAACCAGAAAACCAACAGTGACATACGGTAGAATATTTGGAAATAAATGGTAAAATTCTAGACAAGCTACTTTTTACTATCTTTGAAAAGGGTTTAGGTTAGGAAAATGAAACTTGATAATTAGTCCAGTGCCAAAAACATACCCTGGGAAGGTCTTGCCAAGCTAATATGTTGACTCTCTTCTGGTTTCTAAGTCTCAGAACAGGTAGTTACCTATCAGAATTTTGACCAAACAACATTATACTGTGATTTTCTGATTCCAGTTTATTTTTCTCTGGTTCTAGTTTTAAAATGCAATTCTTGTTATTTGAGTAGGAGTTTAAGCCATATCAATTTTTTTTTTTTCTAAATTTAGGTAATGTATTCATAGACCATTGAAGCCTCATAAATTGGGATTGAATTATATCTTGGACAATAAGGACCAATTGCATTATATTGAGGACCATAAGGGGGCAGCATGCATTGTTAGGGTATTGACTGTTATATTAAAAAAAAAGAGTTCAAAATAAGGAATATAATAGTAGCCTACTACTTTTATTTTATTAATGTTTCCTTTAAAAGAGTCCTATCTCTCTAGCTAAATAAATAGTAGTATCATCAGACTCTTTATTTTATAGCCTACTCTTTCTAAATATTATGGTTGCTTCTCTGACAATTTAGAACCCCCCTTTTTCTCTCCTGATAATTTTCCCTAAGATATATAAAAATAACTTAAAGGGACTACTAAAACAATGAAATTTTTACTTTATATTATACAACAGGTTTGAATTGACCAGACTATCATGTTTCCTTACATTGTTATCCACATTTTAAAATCATTTCTAGATAATGTTTTTACCCAATAATTCTATTGCAATCACTCAGACAAAATGTCTTTGACCAATTTTAGAGTACAAAAAAGCAGTTTAACAAACAAAATATAAAGAATATGTGTACAATGTATTTATTTGAACCAATGACAGATGAAAACAAAAATGAGAGAGAGAAAGTTTTATTATAAGCAGTGCTTATTCTGGGTTCATAAGGGTTTAAATAGGGGAGCTCTACAGAATACATGATGTATCACAAGATGAAAAATATATTATTTAGGGCTGTATCTAGGACCATCAGGGGTAGGGACAGTGAGGTGCATTGTCAGAAAAACAAACAAAATATATGAAAACTATATAAAATAAGAAAACCAATTGTATTATTTTAATTTTATTCAAGTGTTCCCTTTAAAAGGGGTCAACCACTAAAAGTTTACCTTTATTTCTCATTGGCAGTTTGTTTCTATTGTCATATATAGCCAATTTGAAGAAAAACAGTAAACTTTTTTTTATAGCCTAGGGCTTTATCTGACCCCATTAGGAGGGAGATTGGGATACAATCATTATGTCAGTTACTCATTTTATTTGGAAAGAGTGTCAAATGTGGGAACAAACAGTAGGCTATATTCATTTTTTTTCTATATGAAAATGTCCTATAAGTAAGTTCAATTAACTAGGCATAGCCTACTTCTTTTTTTATATTTTATGTTATTCTGTTGCAATATATAAATCAGATAGATATAAAAGATACACACCTTTTAAATCATCATTCAACATTCTTTCCAAACAAGTGGATGTTCCCATAATGACACAGGGGATCATGTAAGTTAATAAGAATCACTGCTGTTGTAATTTCATCCTACCCCCCTGCTTAAATCCCTGGACATTGCCCTGGGTAAGGCATAAGTTGTAACTTTTACAAAAGTTTGCCAATTTTCTTGGTGTGCATTTTGTTTTTAAGGCTACTTACTATAGCAGATACATGTTATAAGGCAGAAATCAGATAGAAAAACAAAGAAGAAAGCTATTCAATTCTCTTTCCAAATCTAGTGATCATTGATGTTACAATTGTTTTCCAGCCCACCTTTCCCTAGTGAGGCTGTTTATATCATATTCAAAAGTTATGTGATTGTGCTGTTGTTTTGGTGGGTTTTTTTTTTTACAAATTGACTTAATTTGGCATTTTGAAGATTAAAGCACAAAAATAACCCATGGGCATAGTGTTAAGTTTTGCTTAAGTATACAAATCATTCACCTCAAGAACATCCATGGGGGCAGGAGGGGGGCTTCACCCATCCTAGGGGATATTCTGAAAAAAAACATTTTTTTCTTGAAAGAAGCTTGGGGTAATTTTATTGTGGATGCTCTGGTTGGGCAGAATTTGGTCTCTTCCACTTAGAAGATTTGGGCTTTGATTCTGTGTCATAGTGCTAGGTATATCTCCCCCCTTCCCCAAGAAAAATACCCCTGTGGAAAGTCTCCGCCTCCTGTGAGACCCCCCTCCCTCTGTGGAAAATTCCATCCCCACAGAAAATTACCATATGGAGAATCATTTCCCCTTTTCCCACGAAAAATTCCCCTACATGTAAAATTGAGCAGCCAAAGAGAAAGAAAAGAAGGAATCTTAGGATATCATATGTATATCAAACAGTTTGTGGTAACAAATTGTAAGTAAGGAGTACCACAGCTCAATAGTAACTAAAACTCTAAAAAACAGAATTTATATATCGAAAGAATTGACTTTTTATAATGATTCAAAATATATAAAATTCATTAAGTTTAATGTTATCCATCAAAAGCTATTTGCTGATTTTCAAAAAAGGAGGAAACACCCCCTTAAAAGTCAAGTGGTCTTAATGAAAATCACATAATCAGATTCAGCTTATCCATGAACCCTATTGTAGCTCCAATCTATAAAAATGTGGAATTCTGTATTTTTTGTCAGAAGAAAGATCACAGATGTTTGTTTATTTATTTTGTTTATTTGTTTGTTTTCCCCCAGGGATGATTGCATTGAACCAAGAGTCCTAGAATACTAGAAAAGGGCTCATTTAAATGGAAATTTAAATTCTAGTGCCCTTTTTAAGTGACCAAAAATTAGAGGGCAACTAGACCCCCTCTCACCCCCCTTTTTTCCTCAGAGTCATCCAATCGAAACTTTGAGATAGCCATATTGTTCAGCATAGCTGAAAAGCTCAATAACTATGCCTCTGGAGATAACATGGTCCCCAAAAGCCCATGGGGAAAGGTCTTTAAGTTATAAAATTGCCCCATTGTTTACCTATAGTATTTGTTATTTGGAAATATGCATACATTTTTTGGGTGGAGGGGGGGGGGTGAACTTTACAGGGGAAATTTTACACTGGGGAAAATTTGCCAGAATTCCTCTACAAATTCCTTCTTATTCTCTTTGCCAACTCAATTTTACGTGTTGAGATGTTACAGGGAATTGTCTGGGAGAAATGTTTACTGGGTTGGAGTTGTCTAGAGTATCTTTCCATAGAAGGTGGGATTTTTCAGAGTAGAAATTCACCATGGGGGAGTTTTCCACATAACAAATTCTCCAGGGGGAATTTTCTGCAGGAGTAACTTTTTACTAGGGGGCGGGGGTATTTGCAGGAAATTTTTCCACAGAGGAGGGATTTCTGGAACGATTTTAAAAAGAACTTTTTCAAATGAAAGCATGCTAAGACAAATTTTCCACCTAGAATAATCCACAAGTAATTTTTGGGGGGAATTTTCAGCTAGAATAGAATTGTCTGGGAGAAATTTTGCTGGAGGGGTGGGGATTTTACTTGGGAATAACTTTTCATGCAGAGATTGTCCTTGGGGGAAGGAATTTTCCATGGAGTGGGAGCTGGATTTCATAGTATTATTTAAAAACTATGAAAAAAAATCAACTTAAAGTAAGGAGCAACATCAAAACTTAAAAGGAACAAAGATTGCCAATTATATTTTAAGGGCTGCTCCTTCTCAGTACCTTGTTCTTTACATGAAAGTTTGACTTTTGTCCCAATTCTTTAAGAATGACTCCTGAAACAAGGGCTGTTTAATTAGAATAATAATAATAATTTTTATGAATTCAGAAAGACTTTAGCATAAATGCAAGGAATTCAGAATGGGGCAATCCCCCTCATATAATTAATAATTTTGTTCATTTAAGTTTTGATGCTGCTCCTTACTTTCAGTTGAAAACAAAAATGTTTATTTCATCTAATTAAAGCAGAATGTATGGTAGTTATCAAAACAGGGTAAGATAAAGGTCAACATAATTTAAATATATATATATATATATATATATATATATATATATATATATATATATATATATATATATATATATATATATATATATATATATATATATATATATATATATATATATATATACACACATACATATATATATATATATATATATATATATATATATATATATATATATATATATATATATATACATATATATATATATATATATATATATATATATATATATATATATATATATATATATATATATATATAGATATATATATATATATATATATATATATATATATATATATATATATAGATATATATATATATATATATATATATATATATATATATATATATATATATATATATATATATATATATATATATATATATATATATATATATATATATATATATATATATATATATATATATATATATATATATATATATATATATATATATATATATATATATTTTTGATTTAATGATTATATATATGATTTAATTAAATATATATACCGTAATGAAAATAGTTTTAAAATATAGAAGTAGTTACAACCATTGAAAAATTGTCCTATTATGGAAGTGCACACAGATAACAGGCTGGGAGTACAAAGTATAGTCATTTCCCCTTAACTTACCAGCCCATTTTTTTATCTGACTGACTGAAAACATTGGGGTTGGGGCATCCACTTTCCCCCCATACATGATGCACCCGTGAACCAATATAGTACATGATACTAATTCGCCCGTTTGTGGTTATGTCCACTATGCATTGGTCAGAAGATTTTTCTACCTGAAGTACCTTTGAGGTGTAGTCTTTTTTCTAATTCACTTAAATAACAAGGACTGATACTCCAAGTCAGAACCAACAAAATTCAAAAATTGACAGAATTTTTTATTCTAAATAAGCAATCAATAGTTTAAGTAAGGGAAGTAGAAAAAAATAGACAGGCCCTGTTCACAAAAGAATATTTAGCATATTTCATTAGGCATATGCCAGAAGGTTTTCCCATCTGAAGTACCTTCACTTTTATGGACTATGTGACTTTTAAGGAGCGAATGCGCAATTGTTCAGCATTACTTTCTCTGCAAATGGGAAGCTCAATATATAGTTTTTAATACTTTTAAATCGATTGGCTATCTCAGAATTTATAATTGATAGCAACTTGGAACTCCAAAGCTTAACTTCCACTTGTGTGTCAGTGTGAGTCCCCTGCCAATCTTTTAAGACTATCGATTTGATATGACCACCCTAGAAAAAGAGACAAAAACAGAACAAATAAACAGGCATCTGTGATCTTTCTTCTGGATTTTTTTTTTTTAAAATCATGCAAATTTTCACGGGCCCCTAATGCTTGACATGTAAAACTAATCTTACTAAACTTTATATATTTGGAACCACCATACAAAGACAATTCTTTTAATATACTAATTATAATGAGAATTCTCTTTTTTTTTTAGTTTCTGTTGCTAGCAACTCAAATTGCTCCTTACTTACTGTTTGTTACCATGAACTGTTTTATTCTACACCACATACTCTGCACGTATTTTGGGATACAGGTAGAATATCCTGGAATCCCTTCTTCTTTTCATTAATCTTATTTTTCTTATCCCTTAGGCTGCTCAATTTTGCATCTGGGGAGGACTTTCCAAGGGGAATTGTCGGGGCGGAATTTTCTGCAAAGGAATAGGCTGAGACCCCCTGTGGTATACCCAAAACCCTTGCTTTGTCAGTTGTTTTTACCCAATTTTAGAACTATGGGTACTTTTCAGATTATTAATTAAAAAAAACTTTGTCCACAAAAAAAGTTTTTCAAAGAAAAGTAAAGAACTCCATTAAACCAACAATGAGCAAAAATAAAATCAAATAATCTACCAAGCGTGAAACTTACCACACATCAGCATTGATAAATGAATGAAACCCAAAACAAACAGAAATTACAATAAATAATCAAGTCAAACTCAAAATGAGCAGAAAATAACATGAGTAGGGCTCAAAACACCTATGCCTTCCCAAAGGCAGAACATAACTTGCACTTTACTGAAAAAAGTATAAATATTTTTACTTTTATAACTTTAATAAATCAAATAATATTAACATTTTTGTTACTAAATATCAGTATATGTATTAAACTGACAATGCACATTCATTTGTATTTTTTTTAGTTTGAACATAATACCCTTAATCGTTCTTGGGATACTGCTGAGATGCCTTATTGTGAATTAGCATTAACACAGTGCATTTTGATTTAAGCTTAAGGCAACATTTAGTTTTTGAACATAATGGGCAAATGGGAGGGTGGGTGTGGGATGGGGATTAGTTGCCCTCCAAACACTTTCATTTATTAAAAAGGGCATTATCCCTTTCTATTTTGAATCAAATGAGCCCTTTTTGAAGTTTCTACAACATCTCCTTTAATATGAAGTGCCCTGGTCTAAAAAAAAAAAAAAAAAAAAAAAAAAAAAAAAAAAAAAAAAAAAAAACATTGTACCCACATTAGGGTGGTCCTTAGAAAAATGGAAAAAAATTACTCTTTTTTATGGGGCACGGTCTGAAATGATTCCATTCTGATTATAATTGAATAATAAACAAATATTTTAACATTATTTTTAATTTCAGAGGTCCCTACCATAGCTATTAGGAATGTATAAACGAACTTATAAAAAAAACACGCAATACTACCGCTTAATTAAATAATATAAAACGTGACTGTTGAGTTGCTGTCCACAAAACAGAAAATAAGTGATTGGCAATAGTGTACAGAAATAGTAATAGTGTCCAGTCAGTTCAATTGTCAAACTTCATAGTTCACATATGGGCTTCAGACTGGTCCATCAGTGTCTTTTTGGTTTGATCACTGTAATGCTGTTGGTACTCCTTGACAGCTAGCAACAGGAACTGTTTCTGTTCTTTAGATGTTGTGTGCAGTTTGTTTTAGTCATCCATCAGTGCAACACCACGTTTGGCAGTGTCATTGATTACCCTCATGTTGTGCACTATATTTTTAACTGCCTGGTTGTCTTTGTCAACTGACAATAAATCAATGTTCTTAGTTAGGAATGATGAAGGCAGTCTGGTAATGCTGAAGAATCTGTTAGTATTCTGCATGACAAAGTTTTCTAACTTCTTCTCCCCCAATGTCAATGGGTCCATTGTTATTCTCTTCAAAGGGGGGCTCTGCTCCTGATGTTTGCAGAGTCGTAACCATATGATGTTTGGTGTTATTTGATATGTCATTGTCAACAAAGGCGAGGGCCACCAATTCCTCTGATAAGTACCATAGGTGTCTTATTATTTTGTTCATGGTAGTTTTTGATATCGATTCTGATATTTTCTTGTAGCTGTAGATGTCCTTGAGAAGTTGGAGGTCAATGCAAGGGGCTGATGGTACTAACAATGCCTGAAACCATGCTTTCACATAGATGATCAGAGTGAATTGACAAATATCAGTAAGAGCCTTTTCTTGCTTTTTCGTGAGTTTGAACTGACTTCTGAACATCCAGATCTTTAGCGCATAGATGGCCATTGCCATCCACCTTGCTTGATGCAGCCCAGCTGGAGCTCTGAACCAAATTCTCTTAGATGGCGTGCTACCAAGGAATATGATTGTCAAGTCTAAAAGTTCACGGTAATCATCACAGGGTTGATATGCTAGTGTCTGCATCCCAGCAAATGCTATGATATCTGTGCCAACATCTGAAACAGCTGTAAACACGCACTTGTCTGATGAAGCAGTCTGAAAGTCTGCTTTGTTGATAAACTTCCAGGTGTTCTTAAACCAGTTGAAAATTGTTATCTCTGGACCTTTGCTAGGACCAAGGCAATCAGAACCACTGCTGGTAAGACTATTTCTAAGATATGATGTCGACAAGCAAACCAAAGCATGTCCTTGTCAAGTTTTAGTTCCAGAAGGATACAAGCACCATTTCTTGGACCAAAATTGAAAGATGTGGTGTCAAAACACATGCACTTTACATTATCTGTAATGTTCCAAGCCACAGCTGCTTCACAAACTGCTGCCGCAGAAGCTTGGTCAGTTCCCGAGGCTAGCTTTGGAACGCCAAGAAGCTGATCTACACCTGCTTCAGAGACCGAAATTAGAAGGCCATCAACAATCTGTCTGCTGCAGATTTCTTCTAGGAGTTTTCCATCCCAGTGAATAGTTAGAGGAACTATTGTTGGTTTAAACTCCTGTCGTAGATTTTCGGCTATTATCTGGTGCTGCTTCATCTTGTCTCTGTGAATTGAGGAGCAATTGACATTGTATTCAGCAGGATCATGGCCAAGGTGTTGCAGAGTCAGAACAAGAAGTAATGCAGCACTTCTGTCACTAACTTTAGCCACATCCAGACAGGCTGAAATTTTGTCTTCCAATATGCTTACTTGTCCTCTTTTTTGATTGCTGAAGTTGATGGTTTTATATCTTCTGCTTTGGGGTCTTTAATTTCTTGACCTTTTTTGCTGTCAGATGATGATTCCAGTGTCACTCTCTTTTCTCTTGTTTTTCTTTCTTGCCTATCCTTCTCAATTCTTATGTCATGGTACTCTTTCCTTTTCTCGGATGATGCTCTTTTTCTTTCTAAAACCTTGTTAACACTGCCCATCTTCCCATGGCATCCTGGTTCCCACTGTGCTAACAGAAACTCACAGTATTCTTGAATACATATCATCTCCATTGCGTTAGCGTGGGCAATGTCAAACAAAATGTCCAGGCCCATTTCTACTCTTCTTCCTTCTTTTTCATTGTCTCAGAACGCTTAGCTTTATTCTCTTTATTTCTCTTCAGGTTGTCATACTCCTTAAAGAGACACTGAATTTTGTTTACCACATGTTTCTTGATCCTTGTTGGAATGTATGCCTTTGCCCAAACTGCAAGAACGTCATTAGCTGTGGAATGTGCCGCTTCACAGACTGTTTTGTTTGTCACTTGCTTGTAGTCATAGAATAGCGCCATGACCTCCTTCTTCAACGTTAGGTTTGTTGAAATCAGAGTGTCTGACAATTGCCTGATGAGCCTTATGTCTGTTTCACTTCTTGTAGTTGGTTTTAATATTGCATAAGTACTGTCACCTGTACAAACCATGCAGTCCATGCTGTCACTCATTGCTGTGTCAGCGTCAGTGTGTCTGCTCCAAAGTATCAGATTAATAAGACTACCCGTATCAGTGTGAAGCATAATTAATACATTGTAGTTCATAAAACTAATAAAACTTGAAATTTGCATTTTCACTCACATTGCATACAAAAAAAAAATGGAGTCTTGTGTTGAAATGCATTGTGGGAAGCCTACAGATAAATAAGTCCAGCAGTTCAGAAAGCTATCATGCTGTACTATAGTGTGGTGTTGTCTGTCAAAAAGTTGAAAACTGTGCAAGACATGCAGCATTGAGCAATGAGAAATGAGCATGCTATGACCAAAAATTTTAACCTCTGATAGGGACCTCTTAATGTCAATATATTAGGCTCTTTTTTTGGGATTCTTTGGAATTTTAACAGTAGAAACAAGATTAGGGGGTGCCTGCTGAAGAAATCCTACTTTGAATAATAAGGACCACCCTAACCAACATCAATGTTTACTATAAAAATGTCAAGCCTTCCAATCATTTTTGACTATTACAAAGGGCGCTAGCCCTTTCAATCTCCAATCAAATAAGCCCTTTTTGAGTTTTTACGACAATGCTTTCTATAAACACCTTATATGCCCCCAGGGCGTAAATTACAACCCTTGCCCTGAGGGCTGTGAGGAGTTTATCATCCTCAAAGACCTAATTTCCAGAAATGGCTAACTCAAAATTTTGATTGGATGTGTTTGGGGAAATGGTGGGCGTGAGAGGGGCGTTAGTTGCTCTCCAATCACTTTCAGCTGTTAAGAAAGACACTAGCCCTTTCAATTTCCAATAAAATGATCCCCTTTGAAGTTTCTACAACAACGCTTTCTATACTTATATGCCCCCAGGGCATAACTTACAACCCTTGCCCTGAGGGCTGTGGGAGGGTTTTCATCCTCAAAAACCTAAGTACCATAACTTTCAATTACATTCAACAAAATGGATATCTCAAAATTTTAATTGGATATGATTGGGGAAATGATGGGCGTGAGAGGGGGTTTAGTTGCCCTCCAATCACTTTCAACTATTGAAAAAGGCACTAGCCATTTCAATTTTCAATTAAATGAGCCCTTTTTGAAGTTTCTACTACAACGCTTTCTATAAAAAAATCCTTATACGCCCCCAGGGCATAACTTACAACCCTTGCTCTGAGGGCTGTGTGTGTGGGGGGGGGCTATCATCCTCAAAGACCTAATTCCCAGAACTTTTAACTACGTTTCAAAATGTCTGTGTCAAAATGTTGATTGTATGTGTTTGGGGAATAGGTGGGCGTGAGAGCAGGGTTAGTTGCTCTCCAATCACTTTCGACTATTAAAAAGGGCACTAGCCCTTTCAATTTCCAATCAAATGAGCCCTTTTTGAAGTTTTTACAACAAAACCTTCCATAAAAACCTTATATGCCCCCAGGGCATAACTTACAACCCTTGCCCTGAGGGCTGTGGGGGGTGTCCTCCTCAACAACATAATTTCTATCTGGAAATCAACTATGCTGAACAAAATGGCTATCTCAAAATTTTGATTGTATGTGTTTGAGGAAATGGTGGGCATGGAAGGGGTGTTAGTTGCCTTCCAATCACTTTCGACTATTAAAAAGGGCACTAGTCATTCCAATTTGTAATCGAATAAGCCCTTTTCGAAGTTTCTACGACAACTCCTTCGATACGAAGTGCCCTTGTCTAAGACCAAGAAACCAAAAAAAAAAATGGATACATTGTGCCAACATTGTTCTTTGCTTAGGCAGCGCTATTGTGCTGCCTATGATTGAACAATTCTTGGGATGCTTCAAGTCAGTATTTTTTCTGCTTGTCTGAATGTAATTTTGGAATGAAACCATGCACAATCTGAACATGTTAACATCATTATTTAGAATTGACTGATCACTTAGAAACTTAAATTGAGGCTTTTAGCTGTCTTTCTAATTGTAAGTCTACTCCCCAAACAACCATATTACAAGTTTTTACACTTGTTCATTGGTTTTGATTGGCAAGGATGCCATGAATGGTGGTCATCCTTGACTAACTTGCAACCATCTCTAGTATCAGATTAAAATGTTTGATCAGGCCAGGCTTTTAGATTTAAAACCTGTTATAAAAACTTCTGCGTGTCCATAGCAGGTTTACCAGTTTAAAAATAATCTTCACTCAAACATGTTTGAGTGAAGTTTTCACTTCACTCAATTTTTCATCTGTTTTGCACAGGTGCCAATCTCCAAGAAACACAGGCTCACACTCAACAGGTTGTCATGTCGCTTTGAACACATATAACTCCAAGGTTGACAATCCCCCTCCCCCGCCCCTAGGACAAGGGTTGCAAGTTATGCAAGTTGCCTTTTGTTAACATATAAGGTTTTGGTTGTATAAACTTTGGAAGGGGTTCTTTCGATTCGAAATTGGAAGTTCTAGTGCCTTTTTAAGAGTCAAAGTGATTAGAAGGCAACCAGCCCCCCCCCCTTGACGCCGTTTTGTTCAAAGTAGTCCAAAGGTCAAATGACTATTGCTCCAGGGTTGGCAAAACCCCCACAAACCACAGGTCAAGTGTTGTGAGCTATGGAAGTTGCCAATTGTTTACATATAAGGTGTTTATGGAAGGAGTGGTTTTATAAATTTTGGAGGAGACTCATTCGATTGGAAATTGAAAGTTCTGGCTCCCTTTATAAGAGTCAAAGGTGATCAGAGGGCAACCATCCCCCCCCACATTCTTTTTCTCCAAATGGATCCGATCCAGACTTTGAGAAAGCCATGTTGTTCAAAATAATCGAAAGGTATGGCTCCAGGGTTGACACCGTTCCCCCTCCAGCCTCCAGGGAAAGAGCCATAAGTTATGCAAGTTTTCCATTATTAAAATATAAGGATTACGTATTGGGAAATAGGGTGTGTTTTATCTTGGGTCTCCAAAAAGGCTTAGGGTATTAAGGTGAGATTTTAAGGAAATGTTGAGAGGGATGCCAAACACAATCAAAACGCACTGCATGCTCCCTGGTTGTAAAAAGATAACATCACCAATATCTAAAAACGACTGAGGGTATCAAGTTGAAAATTTCAAGGTGGGCCTATGTTAAGGAGATGTTGAAGTAAGATTGCAAGGCAACCAGTCCCTCTCCCCTCCTTCGAAATTGTGAAATTGTTATTGTGTTCAAGCTAGTCAAAAGTTCTAATTACTACATTTCAAAGGAACGCCCCCCCCCATTGCCTCGAGGCAAGGATTAAAATTATGCAATTTACCCATTGTTTACATGCAAGATTTATCATTAGGAAAAGGGGAAATATTTAGTTCTGTGCGTATGCGAAAAGGCTAAGGGAGTTAAGGTGAAATTTTGGAGAATGTTAAGGAGTATGCTATACTAAAGCAAATAGCACTATATGCACTCAGTTTATCAAAATGGAGGATCTGTAATATTTTAAGAACGGCTGAGGGTATTAAGTTGAAACTTTCAGAACATTTGAGGGGGTTTTTAAAAGCAGCTGAAGGACTTCTATCCTCCTCCCATGCTTTTTTTAGTTGCTGCTTCTTCAAAAGGATTTGACCAAAATTTTGAAATAAATATCATATTCGAAATAGTCTAAAGCTCACGTAACTACGCCTATGGGGATGACATAACCCCCCTCAGTTTTGGAAAGGGATGGTAAACACAGTAAACGCATTGTGTGCGTACTGGTTGTCAGGACAATGTATCGTCAATAACTAAAGAATGGCAGAGGATATTAAGTTGGAAGTTTCAGGGGATGTTTAGGGAGATGGTGAAGGGCTATCTGAGGGCAACCAGCCCCTGTTGTCCTTTTTTGAAGTTCCCTTCCCTCATCACTGACCAAAATTTTGAATAAGATATTTAGTCCAACACAGTCAAAAGGTCTAATAACTATGCTTCTGGGGATGCAGTGTCCCCACAGCTCTCAGGATAAAGATAAAAAATTATGCCATAGGCCGTTTTCTACACGCAGGATTTATTATTAGGGAAAGGAAGGATACTTGATTGTAGGGGTACTCGAAAAGGCTAAGGGTATTGTGAAACTTCGAGGCATGTTAAACTAAATCAAAAGATACTATATGATCAAAAGATACTATGTGCATTCAGTTGATCAAAAAGGTGTATCTCACGAACGGCTAAGGATATTAAGTTTAAACTCTCAGGGTATATCGGGGAATATGTTAAAAAATGGTTGGAGAGCAACCAGTCCCCCTCTCATTCCCCTTTTAGCTACCTCCCTCCAAAGATATCTGGTCTAAATTTTGAAATAGCCATCTTGTTCAAAATAGTTGAAAAATCAAATAACTTCCTCTGAAAATGACATAACCCCCTATAGCTCCTGGTGCAAGTGATGTAAGTTCTACAAGTTGCCCATTATTTATATACAAGATTGGTTATTGGGAAAAGGGAGATAGGGCCATTACTACTTCAGAGCTACTACTACTTCTACTACTACTATTACTACTTTTGCGGCTGCCAAATTGGCTGGTTGCGACTGCAACTGTGACGACTTCTAACTATGACTGCGACTGCTCGCAAGGGCTACTAAATCTAATTTTGACTACTTTCAGGGAGTTTTAAGGGGAATGTTGAACTCTGAAACTTTAATGCTGAAAAAAAAACATTACTTCGATGTTGAAAAAAAAAATTGACGCTGAAATTGACGATTGAAAAAATTGAAACTTTGATAATCAAAAACCAACAGAAATTAATTTGAAAAAGGCGTTCCGAAAAAGAAGTTTCTCAAAGTAAAGTAAAGTAAAGAGCCATATTAAGCTATAGACTAGCAGAAACAAATTTGTATGAGATAGTTCAAACTCAAAGAAACCAGAAATTACTATACAGGAATAAATGAAACTAAAAACGAGTACAAATTAAATAAACAATCATAAAAACATATAAAAAACAGATACAGATATAAATGAGTCAACAAATTTTAAAACGAGTAAAATTTAAATTGAATGCTCAAATCAAAATTAAAATGAACAAAATCAGTTCAGAGAAGTTTGAGTACGTCCCCATTCCACTCCTCTTGTCGTAAGAGTCCAAGGCCTACTTCGTTATTTGTGCTCTAGTGAAAATGAACTATAATACAAATATGTTTTTTTTTATTTACAAAATTGAAAATAAAGGAAAAATTACAGTGTAATAAAATCTTGAATTGTTCCTGTTTGTAGTGATTTTTGTGCGTTTTAAGTTGGACTTGAGTATTCAGTTCAATTTTTACTTATTTTAAGATTTATTTATTCGTTTATATTAGTGCTTGTTATTCATGTGTTTGCTACGATTGTTTATTGAATTCTGTTTGTTTTGGGTTTCATTTATGCTTTAATAGTCATTTTTGGTCATGTTGAATTGAATTATTATAAGAATTTATTTCTGCTTGTCTATAGCTTAATATGGCTCTACTTTTTTTGAAAAACTACTTTTTTTGCAATTGCAATTACAATTTTAATTATGACAGTCAATAACCAATTTTATTGTTGATTGCAATGTATTTCGCTTTTTCTTTGTTAATGGCTAAAATTCTACAGGCTGTTCTTATGTGTCCAATGGACTGAAACACCAACATAGCAATGATATTCGACTTTGAAAGTGAATATTTGTACAAGCTGCAAGAAGACATTAAAGCAAATGGCTTTGAAACCATCAGATTTGCATCATACCGAACTGGAGCTAAACTTCGATTTGTTCAAAAGAAGACACATTGTAAGTGTTGTACTCTGATTTGTACTCTTAAATATGTTTGGTTCTCAATTAACACAGGATTTAAATTATTTTGCTTTTATGATTTCTTCTCTAAAATTTCTAACTTTCTTTTTCTCTGATTTTCATTAATTTGTTGACATTTCTGGGTAATATAGAAATGAATGATATTTACTATCTGATTTAGTGAACAACGTGGATATATGGAATTTTGTAGAGGCTTTGAAGGAGGCTAGTCTGTCGGGAAGTGATAATGATGCTCTGATTTCATCATGTGAATTGCTCCAGTTATTTACTTCTCTCTATCAGTCGATGAACAAAAGATTGCCCCCCTCTCAGCACGTTCGTGTCAACAATGCTGCAACAACATTAGTCCATTGGTTGCTAGCTGTTTACAAAAGGTAGAATTTAACTTTTTTTTTTGACAAGATAAATTTATTTCCTTCTTGTTTTCATGTGTTTGAGTTAAGATTATATCGATGAGCTTCGTTATTTTATCTATTTTTTTCTATTATAATATCTATTTAATTTCTTAGTCCATCTTGTCCTTTCTGTAGTATTTTAAGATTGTTTTTATTGCAATTTTACCCATTTAAAGAATTATGTTAGCTTTTCAGAATTTTTTTTTTTTTTTACTTTTCTATTAAAGTTTTCTTTTAATCCCCTTATGGGTTAATTCCTCTTTGTTTCCTGTCATTTTACAAGTTTTTTAAGGAAGATGTAGTCAATGCTTTCCAGTGGTTCACTAGATAGGTCTGACGCTGATCTTCCAGTATTCATCCCAACATAATTTATTGATCAATAGTGCTTTAATTCAATTTAATGAGATATGGATACGTCAACTAATTAAAATCATTAAAAACAGTATGGGATTTTTATTTCCTGATGGGGTTTGTGTTTAGTTTGAAGACAAAAGAATGTTTTATAAAGATATAAGATTATTTTACTTTCTAAATTTGTTCGCTACCCATGGGATGGGAAGTTAGACCTTTATGACACAAAATCCAATGTTAACTTTCGAACTGCACATATAATAATTTTAACAACTTTTTATCCCTCTATTTAATTAATTTGCTTCACTGCAATCATCATTTAAGAACCAAATGTAAAAAGATACATAACTTTGACTAAACATTCAGTGGAATATTTTGGAGGAGGGAAACGGTTTTAGTTAGACAAATTAGATGAAGACTTTGAGCTCTCTGCTAAATAAAAGATTAAGTACAGTTAGATAAAAAGAACTTCTCCTTGATCCATTTTACATTTGAGAAAAAAATACGGCTTTTCACTATCACTTCTATTTAAAGCACTTTTTTTGTTGAAATTTTGTGAAAATTAAAACTAGCAAGAGAGGTGGTTTCACTTAGGCTCTTTATATAACCAAAGATCGGCTCTGTAATATCGTTCCCGTCTTGCTATGGCCGGTATCTTGGGGCTTCACAGGGCGTAATCATGACGCTATGTCAAGTTGAGTTGTTTTTTCATGCAATTCATTTTGGGGAGAAGTGGGTACCCTGGGACATGTTCAGCTTCAAGATGTATATCTCAGGCATTTGTGACTCAATATTACTGAATCAACCGGCTCTCAGTAGCCTAATCATTTTGCATTTTAACATATTTTTTTTCATTTTTTACAGTTTGTAACAGAGATTGAGCCCGTTTGTTTTCTGAATGCACTGATTTTGTCCCATAGTACCCATGAGCTGGGTACTATGGGACAGTTGCACGATGCTCTGGGACATAGTTGTAAATACAAATTTGTTTTCAGTTTCAAGTCACAAAGGTAAGCACTACAGCAACATAATTTTGCCAGTTTCTCTCATTCAACCGCATATGTAGATAGATTATTTGTCATCCAGGCATTAACAGGCTAACACTTGCAACAGCAGCAGTTCCGGGAGGAGCTCCATCAAGAACCCTGAGAACAAAACGAGCCCGCAGTAAGATCAAGAAAGCTGGAATGAATCCGCCCATACTCGCCCAGGCAGAGCAGTGATTGAGTACGGAATAAGTCAGTTGCTTGAAGAATCCTTCCCAAAAGCATTCACCCCTGCAAACATTGTCAGTGGGTTTTCGAAGCCTGGTATCTTCCCTTTCGACACTGATGTCTGGCAAGAGAGTGATTTTCTCCCAGCTCTGCAAACTACAAGTGGAGCAGGGATGATAAAAAAAAAATACTTAACCTTTTGGTCAAGGCATGATCAAAACAATACTTAACTTCCGTGACAAAAGTGAAGAGGAGCATGATGTTATTTGTGACGAAAACTCGGAAGACTCTTTCGGATCTGAAAACCTAAGGGTTGCCATGGAGCAAAACAAAACAGATGAGATAAAACTGAGTGATTTCGTTTTGGTGGAGTATAAAGGCAAGAAGGGTTCAAATTTTTATACTGGTGAAGTCCTAGAGGAACTAGGTAATGGTTACTTTGTCAACTTCTTGAAAAGGCAACTCCCATCTTGGAAGTTTGTGTTCCTCAGCGAAAGAGAAGATGCCTTGATAATGCCGATTTGTTCCCTCAAATCCTCGCCCTGTTTTCTTAATCCTATCCCTCCTAAAATTTGTGTTTCCTCATTTAAACTACTTGGCGTCACAATTTCTTCAAATTTAAAGTGGGATATCCATGTTAAATACATCATCCATATAGCTAATGTGTTTTTCACCCTCCTTCAGCTCCTAAATAAATTTAGCGTCCCCCCTTCCCACTCGTTAGGATTACTAACAGCTCGTAAGTATTTGGGTGCCCTGGGACACAATGTACTAGACGTGTCCTAAGGTAACCTGGACCAAATATCCCAGAGTACCCCATAGGCACTGTTCTAGAAAAAAATTGCTTCACTACCAGTAGATGGTGGGCGGCCAAATTGAAGAATATACCAAAAGAAAGCCAAGAAATTGGTCAATTTCAACTGAACTAATGCTTTTCCCCAACTGAGGTTATCTTAAATAACTTCAAAATCTTGCACACTAAATTTTTTCAAAATTTACAGAAAACTTCTCACCTCAATACTTTGAAAAAAATTCATCTAAGCCACTATTTTTCGTCCATGGTCTTAGCGATAAATGACAAATGCGATGCGCCTTGACAACTTTTTTTTATTCCATATTTTCTGTTGGAAGTACGCATGTCTCAATGTATCCACTTTTCCCCTATATCAAGGCATCCTATTGTAAAATGACATATGCTGACTATGTAATTTTCATCAAACGAGTCTTTGTTTTCAAATCATGAAAAGATGCTCCCTTTTGATCTGCTATTATCCAGTCCAATTCTCTTGAAGCTTCACTATCTAATAGTCCTTACAGTCCTTCTACTTTACTTTATTTTTCTAACTTTATCCTAACTAACTTCTAGACTTTATTTTTCAATTTTGTCTGTAAGACAAAATGAAAATCATTTTGTATATTCTCTCTAAAGTTGTAGTTACTTTTGTTTCACTACAATGTTATTAGTAGTTTTTGTACTTGTTCCCTATAAGCCGGCTTATTCTCAGCTCTTATTTCAGGGGTGGTCCTGTGCCATTGGATTGAAGCCATTCTTGTGGGGTCTTACTAATCGCAGATCGTAATTGCCGACCACCAGAGACGAGTTGTAATTTAATCCCACCAGATCTCACTCATTGTAGTTTTCTAATGGTCAAACTAAAAACGAGTAATTATACTCCCACTCAGATATATGGTCCTTTTTTTCAGTATCTTCACAGGACTTTAAAAAGAAAAATTTAAGCAATATTATAATTTTAACCTCCTACACGTCTAGATTGAAAAAAAAAATGTTAAAACGGGTTGTATGTAAAAAAATTTTTAATGGAAAGTAAAGATGTCTGAAATTGTAAGCAAAACCCTACTTTTTTTAAATATTTTAAGTGTTGTGCAATATTTAAAAAAAAATCAAGAAAACAATGTTAAAAAGTAGAATCAAAGCACCAAGACATACCACCGTGTTCAGTGTAGCTTATTGTAATCGACTGCTGTTGATTTTCGTCACTGGTAATCAATAAATATGTTTACCTTTGCAAAGGGGCTGATAAATGCTTGGACTAAATGCTTGATTAAAGTTGACTCAAAGCCATCAATTTTTAATTACATCCAAAACTTCTATTTGTGGATTTGAACACTTTGCCATTTGCTTGGGGAAAGTGACTAGCAAGACAGGTCTATACTGTAGAATGATAAAGATCCTCCAGAGGCATTGCTGGTCCATGGGGTCGTGGTAGCATAATTCGTTGTGCTACCACAGGGTTAGCAAGACAGATGTCGTGCAGGAAAATAAGAATTTCTGAAGATGACTGATACAACTTCCAAAAGTCGCTTGAATACGTATATTGCTTAGTGGAAGTAGAGATTTGACAGTATGGTCCAGTTCTTTGGGAATGAGTCACGATTAGAACAAGTCTAGACACAGCGGTATGGCTGTGAATTCTATTTTGATTTTTGACCAATGTTACATATTTTTTTTTATAGTCAAAAATAGAAAGGACAAGACGATCATAAAAAATATATAAAAACAAATGGGCAGTCGCTCAAACCGGAGACGTTGTTAGCCTATGTTTGCATAAATTATTTCTTTTTCTTTTCTTGTTGTATTGTGAAAAAAAAAGAAACAAAATATATCATAATATTCATCTTTCCTAAGCCATTTCTACTGGAAAATCTATCTTTACGCTCACGATATTTCATACCCTGTACTTTATATATGTATATTTAAGTATAGCTGTTGTCATTTTCAGTCGACCCGGAAAGAGTCTGCGCTTATTTTCGGTGAAAGTCGCTTTGGCAACAATGGCAGCTGGCAAAATAATGGACAAGCTGAGATGTGAGTTTAATTTACTCTCTTGGTAAATGAAAAGAGTAATTGCAAAAAAGTAGAAACTCGAACACTGTATTAGAATAAAACATAGTTAACTATTTAATATCTAAGATTAACTGGACCAGTTGAAAATGAAGAAAGGATGGATTCATTAATTGTTGCCTTGGCTTCCACAAAGTATAAACATATGCCCTGGGCTTAAGTAGCTCTGTTTTCGGGATAAAAATATTTTGCAGCAAATTTCATCTGTTTTTATGCCAAGCTTATGTTCCATTACGGTATACCGTCTGCGTTGAAACATTTTAATTGAGACTTCTGAAAAAAAAGTACATTAGTTATAATCTATGCTACTGAGTCACATCTCTGTTTGTGTTTAAAGGATGTATTGACCCTACATGGCTTGAGTAACTTGTCAGTTTTGCTGTATCCGTTATAAGCGAGCCGTTTTGCATCAGAAATGAAGTTATGTCAACTTAAGCACAATTACTGTTTGACTGCTTGAGGTATAAAGTAATAGAAAATTAGAAGTTCTGATATTTCTAGAGATTTAAGTTTATGTAAAACACAATTGGGCAATGCTCTTTGGGAATAGATATAGTCTTTTGTTAAACCAAAGAATTCCCTCAGTTGACACTAAATTTATATTTATTATTTGCCTAAATTCATTTGTGTTACAAGAGACAACATTGAGTTCCATAGCCTGTTAACAAACAAGAGTCTTGTCAACCGATTCATATGGACGGACAGTTCATTATTGATATCATATGATGGTAATGTCAATAAATTTTTTGCCCTGGCGTATACCTCTTCGGTGACAAGCGAAAACCGCGTATCTCCCTTTATAAAGTTTTTCAGGAGGTGAAAAAACATTAATTTTTTTCTTTAGTAGTTATGCTGTTGAAACCTTCACACTAGATAGCCAACTTTTTACGCCGGATCTCGTATGAAGAGCCGAAACAACTCAACTAAAGCAGTTTCGACAGAAAAGCCGATACTTGGTTTCCGATCGAAAAAATCAATTGAATTGAAAATCAAGTATTTTGCAGTAGGCATCAAGACATGGCTAATTGTAGGAAAAAGACATGACAGATAGTCCAAGTAATTGAGAGGCAAAAATATTTAAATGGCAGGGGTAAATGGTGGGAGTAAGTATGACTCTCTTATTGGACAAATACTTGTGTGTTAGTTTTTGGAAAGGCACACCTGCCTAGAGTTTCATCCAGGTTGTCCAAGAATTTAAAATTGACGTAGGACCATTATGAATAACCTTATGGCAGACTGTCAAGCGGAAAACACGTATCTTGGCAATCCATGCAATTCAGGTAAAGTGTTTTTATCCTAAACTCGAATACAAAAAGTACAGATTGTATATCACTCAGCCATCGGCTATTCCTCAGACTATCCGCTTTTTTTCTGCTTCTTCGTCTTCACCCGTCTCAAGAAGGGTCTCTTTCATGCCCTTCGAAGTTTTAAAACTTTTGTATTCACGATGGAAGGGCAACTTCTTCTTGCAAAGGGTCACGAGATCTCTCTTGTTCAGTTTTTAAACAGGGATTTCAGCACCGTAAGCTGCTTTTAGCACTTTTTTGTGACTAAACTTAACCTGCCTTTCATCTATATCTGCGAAACTAGTATGAGACGTTACAACCGATTAGTCCCTTCTATACTTTACTAACCTCAGTTTACTCACATAACTTTACGTTCGGTTGTGTCCCACACAGCAGATGGGATTATAGCATCTTGTGCTGCCTTCCAGTCTATAATGTGTTTTAACATCAGTTCCTCGACAATATAGGGAGCGAGATTCTTCAGTTTGGAGTAAAGTCATCTATTGCCTTGACACGTACACTATGATTCCTCCTACATTATATTAAATCGCAGAATGCGTGCTGTCTAAGGTCATTAGCGAATGACCTGAATGAACGAACGTTAGCTCAATTATCTGAATGCTTTTAAACTGTTGAAGAATTTAAAAGAACATCGCAAGTCTTTGGCGTTTTCTGTTCTGACCACCGTAGCAGTCATGAGACAGGCATTCTGTATTGACTGTTTCTCTACTATCAACTCTTAATCCACCGCAAAAAAGTCGCTATTTCATTTGCCCCTGAGTCTCCGTTCTTCTGCTCCCCGAAAAATCAATATCCATTCTTAGTCACATTCTCCTAATCTGTAAAATCACAGCAAGTCTAATTCAAGAAAATCCAATCAACATTCCCTCGCCATGTAATGTGCTAGGCTTTTCTAGTTCAAAGAACACGTAAACGTGACACTGGTCACGTGACATGGGTGGCACATTGATAGGTGGCTTCTATGTAGTGACTGGTTGCTTTCCTCTCTATTATCGGGTTTGTGCAGGCCACCTTTTCACGAGCACGCGCTTATCCTTCCTTGGATTGTTGAAGCTAAAGTTAAACTCGCTAAGGATGTTCGCGGAGGACCCCTGAGCAAGAGTGAGCTTTAGATTTTTTCCTCAGTGCTCATTGGACAGTCTGTATTTCTTGGTTGTAAAAGGACAGTGTTAATGGGATTACACATCAGGAAAGTCTTTTGTTCAGCCTCTTGCATGCTTATAGACATCCGTGGATATTTTATTGGGAGGATCTGATTTTTATCATTTATTTCAGAAAATCCGGGCCCTTTGTTCTCGGTCCTGTTTGTTATAACAAACTCCCTGAGATCTAAGGTTGTACTACCGAATTTCAGACAAATTTTCTGCTTGTTGAGATCATCATATGAAATAAAATATCTAGCAGTGTTCTTTCTTCTTGTATCTGCTTTCAGAATTGACCTCTGAAACAGGTTATCAATGAGAGAGGACACACAAAAAATCTTTCTGTCAGATTGTATTGCAAAACTCTCAATGTTTCACAAAGATCTTCTTGCTTTGTTCATCTGAAAAGGTTTTGCAAAACTTACACCTTGATTCGGACTTGGGTTAGGCCTGATTTCTCTTGCAATAATTTTAGCTCCGCCTTTTCTCAGCTCTCTTTCATACTCTTTTACCTAAGCTGTCAAGGTTTTTATTTCCTTGCTTTTATTTGCACACTTTTCTTAATTGGAAGATCTCCCTCCCTTTCTAAAGCAGATTCAGTCATTTGGTCTTGAACAGCAGCTTCTTTCATGTCTGAGGTTGCCTCTCTGAATTCTTTTGGACTAGTTGTGCCTGCTTCTTTATCCCCTGAATCCAAGGCTTCATTGCTGGTATGTTCGTCACTTGCGAGACTAGCTTCAGGCAGATCTAAAACTGGTTGATGAGGTAAGTCGTTCAAAGCGAACTGAACAGATTTGGGTTTTGGTTCAGAGTTACTTTACTGGGAATGTAGTCGAATCCTGAAGAATTTTTGCTCTAATCCTTGGAGCTGCTGTCGTTCTCCATCAGAGTCTTCAAGCTTATCTTGGTTACATAGGGCTTGTTTCTTCTTGACAGCATGGCTACTGAAGAAAATAACTTGACAATTTTTTTGAAAAAAAAAGACGGTTCTCTTCACACTCCAAATCCTCTACATTTTCTGCATCTCCAACGCTTTTGCGATTCTTTGAGGTGCCACCAGAAACTTCTAACCGCCATTCAGCACGTTCACCACCCTGTAATCAACACGCTTGCCTAACAATGTGGTAGTTAGTGTTAGCAATTCAATAAGAGTAATATATATCTTGCTTGTGATTGTGATGTAGTTGCTTCACTGCTAACAATTTTTTTCTTCTGGAGGTAACTTATGCCCTGTGGAGGAAGCTGCAAGGTACGTGGTTTCCACTTGACAGTCCTCTATGTTAATCAGATATTCGTTATTTTTAGCATGGATGTAACTCATTAACTGTGAGTCGGTGGTAATCGAAATACGAACCATTCGACGTACAGTTTTTGGATAGTTGGTCTGTGTCAGAAAATAGAAACCGCAAATTCGATCAGATACGGGGTTTCCGCTTGATACCTACGACCTATAGGTCTTGAAAAAGAAGGGTGGGAAGAAGGGCTTTTAAAGACTTAGAAAGACCTAATGTAATTGCTTTATATGGTACATAAATAAAATAGCATTTCAGGGGAAATCCTCGTCTAAAGGGAGTGTAATGTTGTAGGCTACTAAAGATTTGATATATAAGTAGATCTGGAAAATGGTGAGATCCTTGTTTAAGAAGACGCATGGAAGATCTTAAGCCAAACTGGCCAGCCATGACAAAAAACCAGCAGAGAGAAAAAACTCAATGAAAAAAAAACAAAAAAACGAGACTGCGGCCAGTGGAGAGAAAAGACGAAAAATGTAAAACGACGTGGATTGTGTTTGGGTGAGAAGCTTTCACGGATTTTGCGTAAATTTAACATCGATACATGTTTCCAATCGTTGAGACCAATGGGTAGTTTCTTTAGTTCTGGAAAGGATTTAACCCGGGGAAATTTAGTAAGTGGGGTGTATAAGATTCCGTGTTTTGTGGGATGTTCTATATTGGTAGGACTCATCAACAATTTGTGGAAAGATTTATTGAGCATCGAAACTCAATAGAAAAAACCCTACAATTAAGCAAGCCTCCGAAAACTTTTGTTTCAGCCTTAGCAGAACATATTTGGTTTCAACCAGATCATTTTGTACAATTTGATGAGGCCTTAGCTATTTCACAAGATAGGGTTTATACTCAATGGGCGAGAGAAGCCATTGAAATTAAAAAACATATGTTTGCTAACCTTTCGAGATAGGGACACAGGTAATTTAAATTGACTCAATTTATGATAATCTTTTAAAAAGTGAATCAACAGTCAATAAGGGAATTAAGATCTTAAATAATCACCAGGGGACTATTTTACCTACTAGACAAAAAAGATTTGCTTCAATAATAGCCTACAAGATGATTATTTCGCAACAGAATAATTAACGTAATTTCCAGTTTTTTTTTTTTTTTTATTTTACATCAGTTGCTCTGGTGTTCTCACTGAAGTAAATCTAATAGCATCTTTTCCCTACGTGGATTAGTTTGCGCCAATTGTACATTTTTTTTTTTGGTGGTGGTTTTATTTGTTTTTTTATCTTGTTCTTCTTGTGTTTCTCAAGTGCTGAAGATGCCTTGTTTTGATACAGGCGAAATATCCGCGTTGTTTTACATTTTTCGTCTTTTCTCTCCACTGGCCGCAGTCTCGTTCGTTGTTTTTTTTTTTTTTTTTTTCATTGATTTTTTTCTTTCTGTTGGTTTTAAGGAGACGCACTTTTTATGTTTGCTTTTAATTCCATTTTGTCTTACCTATTGTACGGTATTTAACTAAGCAAATGTGCTTTTGAAATGAAATTAAGAAGTGATATTACAACTGAAAACGTACGCAAACTGTCTTTTAAACAGGTGAGGGATGCCACCCCTTCCCTCCCCACTCTATTTATGCTAAAGTTTGATAAATGTGTTATTGAAAGCATTTAGAGTGAAATGTATGCCCACTTGCTAATTCATAAGTGTGCTATTTAAAGATTATGCGTAAAGAAGTTTTGTTTGAAAATTGAATTGTTTGACGCCAATGCAGATAAATAAATATTTTTATTCCCGGAAACAGAGAAAACTTTCGGAACTTTCTGCTCTTGTGTGAGGGTATTTTTTCCTGAAAGCTTTGATAAAAAAATAGAGTCACATTTTAGCCTAAAATGTGGCTTTTTTTTGCCCATCTTGAAAATGAGCGTAAGAAAAAAGATGAGATGGAAGCGCGTCGAAAGGAGGAAAAAGAGAAACTTGCCAAGCAGAAAGAAAACGAGTAGCTGATAGCAAGCGAAAAGAAAAAGATTGAAGCATTGGAATAAAATCTCAAAGACATAAAATCGAATCACACTGAACAAAGAAAAGTTACTGATAAGCTGATCGAGGAAGCTAATGAAAAACTAAAGAAGGCGATAAAAGCGAAAGACCTCGTGGAAATTGGGATTGCCCAGGCAATGGTTGAAGCAGCAACGAAAAGGCTAAGTGAAGAAAGAGAAACCGCCAAGAAAAACGAGTGCATACAGCAGAAAGTGTCGAAAAGGCAGGCAAGCTTGATTTCGTCGCTCGTCCCCAAGAAAAAGAAGTGATTTGAAGGCGGTGATTTCTAAAGTCAGTACTGTGCAATTTTCAGCTTTTGTTTTGTGTTTTCTTCCCTTTTTTTCATTGTATCTTTGTATATGAATAAAGTCAATGTATCTGAGAAAAAAAAAGCGAATGATGATCATCTAGACCTGTATTCAGTGTCTAGTTTTCTGAAGCTAACTTGTAACGGTGCCAAAGCTGGCAATCTTGACCAGTCATTGTTATTTGTGGGTTCCTAAATATGGTCACTTTTTTTTATGGACACGCATCTCCTCTCATTTACAGGATGGTGTTTATTTTCGGTTTTATTGTCGCTATTTTGTCTTTCATTTGGAAAAAAACTGTTTTTCAGTTTATTTTGTTTTAAAGTCATATATTTTGAGTAGTTTAGAGACATTTGCCTCCAGACATATAATCCTTATATGTATAAATTTTTATAATTAGGATAACCATTTTGGCTTTCAATCTCACTTCTCATTTTGTGTCAGTTGGACAAGGGATCTTTTCCAATTTTCTTCGACTTTCGATTTGCACAACCCTTTAGTATGTACTTTAGAGGACAAGGGTGGCAGAGAGTCCTTCAACCATGCTCTACTAAATCCATCATCAATGTCCACTTCAAAATGTTGCAATATGCTTTCCTTCATGCTAAACTTGATCAATTAGCCATTGGGCCTGGAATATGGTATTTACATAATTTGTTCGTTTATATAAACAAGGGAATTTCAATTGGAACCTACAATTCCTTGCCAAAATTTATTTGAAATCCTAATTCGAACACGATATAATATTCTCATCTATCTAATGTATTCTGTTAATTAACTTTTTTACTTTAAATTTGCAGAAATTTGGGTTGTGTCCCCTGAGTTCAAAAAGAAAGTCTACTTTTCTTCGAAGATATATTTCAGAATCTCCGTGTATGTATGTAATGATCAAATCTTCATAATTTTTGGCCCTTGCACCGGGGGCTGGACTATCTTTGAAGATCTATTTTTTTACATTTTGCTATTTCTTCTTAACGTGCCTACCTTGAGATTTTAACGCTTCAACATTTATGGCCAAGATAGGTCATGGGAAAGAAAAATGGCAGGGGGCGGTGCGCTTTTAGTGCGCTAAAGAGCACTACAACCCGTGATTTAAATTTGAGTGGGACCTCTTTTGAAATTCTACAACTACTGTTTTGATGGGATAATGCCGTATGAAAATAATGAAAAAAACATTAAAGCAAAGAACAACTAATAAAAAGCTGTTCATGACAAAAAAATAAGAAATGTTGTATTTTTGTTGTCGGGGGCTTGAAACACTGTTACGGAACTATCGGGGATCTAGAATTTGATGGTAATCAGTTTTGTTCAAGATTAAATGACTCTGTGCATTTAGAATCAGCGTAAAATGTAGATTCTCTTGATGTATGTTTTGTTTCAAATTTCCCTTTTTTTAGGGTCTTTGTTATTATTGGCACGTGTTACTCTTTATTTCCATTTTATTACCAGGAACTGTTTGATCACGTTGATTAGATAATTACTGTGTGTTGGAATAATATTGGTGTTGTCGTTGTGGGATGCGAGGTTAGTACTTAGCTTGGTGTGGAATCAGGATTTAAGCAGTGTTGTGTCTAAATCCATTTCTATGCCCTTTTGGCCTTTGTCTAAAGGAATATAGCAAAGGTAGTGCTAGAATATGGCATGAATTGAAACTTTCCTAAACTTAGATTATGAGAGTCTTAGATTATGTAATCGATTACGATTTGGGTGCCCTAGATACTATTGCTCGCAAATTGAACGGGTTTTGGCCAGTTTTAGTAGTTCAGGCTGCAAGAATAGGTTTGTAAATTAACGTCAAACTCTACCCTAACCATGAAGCGATCTGGGCATTATGCAAGCCAAAACATTTACCACGAGATGTCTCTTGCATCATTATCGCAAGTATCTACTATCCTGAAAGCGCCAAGAACAGACGGCTGTTGGTATCCTACCTTCAGTCTACGTTAGACACATTACGTCAGCGGTATAGCCGCCCGGGCTTCATAATAGCTGGTGACTTCAACCAAACAAAGAAACAATGGCTTGCTAATACGCTGGGTATGTCACAAGTGGTCAAGATACCCACCCATGTGACCGGGAGCACCCTAGACTTTATTCTTACAAACCTTGCTCCATATTACAAAGACGTGTCTTCGAACGGGCCATTGGGCAAATCGGACCATCACACTCTGCTGATGAAGGCAAAAAGTGAAATCAGGAAGCTTAAGAAAATAAAAGTACTCCGGAGACCTATCACAAAGTCTGCTATTAATACGCACGGAATGTGGGTTGGTACTCACTGCTTCAGCGAAGTATACAACGAAAGCGATGTCAACAGGAAAGCAGAAATATTTCAGTCCCTACTCTATGACAAATACTTAGAAGTTTTCCCGGAAAAGTAATTTGTCGTGAGCGAATCTGACAAGCCCTGGATCACTCCAAAAATAAAACAGCTGATTCGCGAGAAAACCACTGTAAGGCAGTCAAGTGGTGACGCAACGTTGTTACGATTATTAAGAAACAAAGTCGTTAACCTTTGTCGCGAGGCAAGAAAGTCCTTCGGAAAATCCCTTTCGGACCCTGAAATAAAAAAGGATCCCCGTAAATGGCACCGTCTAGTACGGCAGATTGCTGGAAAAACAGTATCATCCAGTATCCGTATTCTGAACGATGATGGGTCACACGTGAGTGCAAATGACGTCAACAATTACTTTACTGACATTTGTACATCCTTTCCTGCCCCAACTAACACTGAAATAGAGAATATACTGTCAATATGCCCTGACGAAGGTGAAATCGAAATAGTTGAGTATCAAGTTTTCAAAGAGCTGAACAAGTTGAGTCCATCCAGTAGCTCTTTTCCTGAAGAGCTGCCTATAAGGTTAATACGAGAGTTCTCTCTTTTCCTGGCCAAGCCGCTTGGACACATAATCAGATAATGTTTCGCCCAGTCAACTTTCCCGTCGTGCTGGAAACGCGCATTTGTGCGTGTTATACCGAAGACTAAAACACCCAAATCTTGCAACGAGTTACGACCGATATCAATCACATCTACCTTCGCAAAAGTCACCGAGTCATTCATCCTGCGTGAATTGCTCAAGCAAACGCGGGAAAACATAGACCGTTACCAGTATGGCGGCCTCAAAGGTTGCAATACCTCGATATATCTCGTGCGCCTAGTTGACATTATCTTTAAGTGGCTTGACAAGGGCAGTACCTTCATTGACCTAGCTCTCGCCGATTTCAGGAAGGTATTTGACCTGATTTGTCATCTTACGGCAGCAAAAAATATGCGAGCAATGGGCGCACAAAAGCGGTCTCTTGCATTAGTGATGAGCTTCCTTCAGGACAGAATACAGTGTGTATTTCCATTGTTTGAAGGTGACTTGATCTCATACTGGTCTAAACTTACCTGTGGTGCCCCTCAGGGTACAAGACTTGCTGGTTTCATGTTTATCTCCCTCGTCAACTTCCTCCTTCAGAATTTCGAAGAGCGACTCAAATTCGTCGACGATTTATCATTTGTCCTCAAATACCTCGTGAGAGAAGGTGTAATCGAACGTCAGTTCAGCGAGACCCTTCTGGCATCCTTCTCTGAGGACTGTGAACGTTACAAGCTGACACTGAATGCAGATAAATCAATGATCCTCAGGTTTTGCCCCTTAAAACGTGATCTGTAATTCCCGCAAGTCCCTTTCCCTGTTGTTCCATCTGCAAAAATCCTCGGAGTCACATTATCGATGGACTGCACATTCACCGAACACGTGGAGAAGGTTATTAAGGCTGGCAATGCATCACTTCAGACCCTAGTCCTGATGCGCAGGTTTGGCTGCGACACTCAAAGCCTAAAAAATGCCTACATTACGTATGTGAGACCTCTACTCGAATACGTCGTCGCTGTCTGGGGACCTTTTGTCCAGAGCACCCACTACCTTTGCGATGACCTTGAATCTTTGCAGAAACGAGCTGTTAACATAATCGTTGGTAACAGAAGTGACGACTACAACAAACTCTTGCAAGAACTGAACCTTGAATCTCTCAGCGACAGACGATTATCACTGATCATGTCCCTCGGCAAGTCACTGCTATCTTCGCCCATTACAGACTGATCATCCCACCCGATGCTCCTGTTAACCACAGAACCAGATCCCAGTCGAAGCTACAACCTCTGGTCTGCAGGACCAAGCGCTACAAAAACAGGTTTGTCCCCTTTTTCGTAAAAGCAGACAGCAAAACTTAGTGTTTGCAGTATTATTCAAGTGTTAGTGTTCTTATATTTTTATTATAGTGTTATTTGTATTTTTTTTTTCTCTCCATATTTTTTTAAATACGACATAAATTATCCATGGCTACGCTGTTCGATCTCAATAAACCTATGTCTATGTCTACTTAAACAAGGAATAAGTTAGGAACAAGAGGTGATGCTAGATAACTTGACGTTTGACCAACTTGACAGCATCGCTTATGAAAATGCCTAGGAAGATGGTTACCAGTTTTACCAAAGGATTTGTCTAGGGGTACTTTCAAGTAATCCCTTCGAACGACTGTATATCAAACAATAAGCGGTGCGAAAAGTTTATTTTGACTCCGCTTAAACCACAATAAAGGAAAAGACACAATGGCTAGAGCACGTTCTGTTAATGGAAAATCAGGTTGCCAAAATCTTGCTTTTCGGCCATTACTAAGAATGCCCCATTTAGTAACCAAGATTATTGACTAAGTAATACTATGGATTCGAAGGTTTAGTCCTTCTCTACCTTAACCAAATCTTTGAAAATAGCTTTTAATTATTGAAATGAAGCTGCGGTTCTGTTTTAATGCTTTTTTTAATAGAAACATATTAGCTTCGTTTGCGTAAAAAAGTCAACTCTTTTTTAGGTATTTTTTGGGAATCTAAATGTAGACGTTGAAAAAAGAAGATTGATAGTCTGATCATTAAGTTAAAATTTTTGTTGGTTGCTTTAGTGATTTTTGCGTGTCAATGTTCTTATGGTCAAACAGTTTTGTGTTAACGAACTGAAATTTGCATTGATCTTGATGCTGATATTTAGAATGACTTATTTTTTTTTTGTTGAACTGATGCTGTTGAAACAAAAAATGAAGTTCAGAAGATACTACTTTTGAATCCTGTTTTTGAATAAAAACAGGCTTTTGAATAATATTGACAATTGAGGATATCATCCGTTAGTTCAGTTGTAACCTATAAAATTGGCAGGGGTCGTCAGCGCCAACTAATTGAGATTTCAGGCTTTTGCAGCTTGTACCAATTACTTCCTGATATCTTCAACGTACTTCCCAGCCAAAAGCATAGATCTGAATTGATGTGCTAGGATTACGGCATAATGCAAGTGAGAAACAATTTATCTAACTGAGATTACAAAAAAGTTTTTATAATTAAGAATTGTTGCGGTAATTGATGATAAGGAATGAGGCCACAGTGGTGAAACCTATGTAAAACTAAGGTGGTGTTTATGCATCTGGGGCGATTATCCAGTCTTCTAGTCAACTTACTGCTTCCAGTTTTGATGTGTCTCTAACCCGGTGAATTGTCCATTTCTTTATCTTTTTTCTATCCTCTATCAGGTCAAAAGAATGTTAGTTGGTATTTACTTGTTTTTGAATATTTGATACTTTTTCAGATTTGTTTTCGTTGCTTTGTGATTCAAACGGGAAAATGCTGCCTGATCGCTTTCATAATTTTCTGGAAGATATCCTTGCGATTCCCTCAGTCATGTGCGAATCTCCCACATTTTCATTCAAAGAAGAATTACCGGATCAGGTGTTTTCTGATGTAAGCTTTTGTTCTTCTACTGCGTAATTATTGTTATTTTATTCACCTTTGAAAAGTAATAGTTTGGCAGCAATCCTTTGCTCCAAACGTTTATGCTCCAAATGTGTAAACGTTATACGTTTATGCGTATTACATTTATCTTGAAAAGAATTTCGGTTTGCAGAAACTATCCAAGTAGCAAAAATAAAACTTTAATTATCATTACATGTTTTCATTATATTTTCCTAAATTACTCTGTTTGCTTGCTTGTTAATTTACCTGGAAACAAGTAATGAGTGCCGAAATAAAATGCTATACTAAACGATGACGGTGATAAATGTCTTAGCGATAATTAATGTAGTTCCAGATAAGAGGCACTTTATATTTTACCATAATAAAAGTGAATTTCTTTTCATAGGATTTTATTCTGTTTTTATTTTTTCTAAAATGAGCCTGTGGTAAAAGAAATATAAAAATCTTGTTTTCAGGGGGTGGTATTCGAGTTACAAATCCTATTCCACTTTGTTGTGGATCTGTCTCAACCCCCTCCTTCAGCGTGCCAGTTTTAGGAAAAGGGGTTCTATTTTCTAATTTAGCAAGTTGCTTTTGGGTGCATTGATGTCAAAATGACTGGTACAAATCGATTTCTTTATCAGTCGTACTTTGCTTGAGGGGACCTATCTCATCACCATCCCCCAATATACTGAAGTTAGGTGAAGGAGTAGAATTGACTGATTTGTCAACCACCCTCTCCAACGCATACGGGTCATAATCCTCCACTTAGTCATCGAATATACATGGTTCTGTCTCTTCCCTCTCCAATACATTAGACGAAGGTGAAAATGGGTTATTTTTGAATAATGACGTAAAACCAGGTCTTATGAGATTGATATTAGAAATGTCGCCTCAATCTATCTCTAGACTGCTTACCCTCCCCCTTCCCTGGCACACTTCATCACATGATTATTCCGTTATAAACTGAAAAGGAGAAAGAGTTAGCTAATTGGAATAAAACCTCCCTGTGAATGATCAGGCAAATTAAATTTAAAATATAGTGAAATAATGATGACACATGGATGGATTTTAAATAAATTGTAATCGTTCTAAAATCAGTTGAATTAGTTAAGAATTTGACTAATTCATTTGAACTATTGATGCGCATATACCCACCGTTCTAGTAGCTGAAAATGCAATTGATTAGAGTATGTCCTATGTTAGTTGTGTTTTAAAGGATTAAAATTTAGTCAACAAAATAGATAGTGTCTGTCTCATGTAGAAAAGTTGGAAAGTCTATTGTAAACCTGGTAACCATATAAGATATTAATAAATTTATTTAGAAGCTTGAATAAAAATTAGAGAAAGCTCGTAAATTTTTTTAAAAGACATTATGTACCTAACCTAAAGGCTGAATATTACCTACAACAATGGACAAACATTCAAATACAACAACAACCAAAACTCCAAGCCAAGATCGTCAGTAATTAAGTTTAAAAAGGACTATAGTGTTTAAAAAGCTTCTTTATTTTAAAAATAAGGTTTAAACGTTTCAGTGCTAAAAAAAAAAGCCGGAGTTCCAGGAAATATATTAAAACTTTTCATTTAATGAAACCTTTCGACATGGAGCAGCTTTCAATCATATTTAAGCACTAATAAGAATTGCTGACTACTTTCTTACCCCCCCCCCCTTCATCTCTAAGACTGTATATCTTGGAATACTGAACTGATGAATGATTTATTGTACAGCTAAAAGCAATGTGTTTAAAAGGAAGAAGAATCAAGTAAAACATTGTTGCATATGAGACTAATGAAACTAGATTGAAATTTAGGATTCTGCAAAGTTATGAGGCTCAGAAACACTTCCCTTTGGCCATTTTTTTGGCTATAAATCAATTTCTGAGAGTCTCACTTAAATAATACAAAGTCTGGCCAAGTCCATTAATGGTCAGTCACCTATGGGGAGGGAAAGGGAGGACGTAGATACTTCAAAGCACTTTCCTAGGGCCCACTTTCGTTTGTAATTCATTCTCCTTATTTAACTATTTCCCAAGATAGAAAATAGCCCCTATTCTAGAATTTAAGCAATTCCTAGTTTGAATTGAACGTAACTTCGGATAGTTTTACTAACTATTCCAATTGTCCTTTGAAGGACTTAAACTATTTTTAATACTAGGAAAAAAAAAGAATATGGTTTACTTGTTGACCACTTATCTGCTCCTAAGTATTCTATTTCATAATGAGATCTTCTTAAAATTATTCTTCGAAATAAAATCACTTTATACATCTGAACACAGTCAGGTACCACTTGAATTTGTTATTCACAGTGCTAACAGTTCTAGAATGTATTTTTGATGTAGCCCGTGTATTATTCTTCAATGTGGTTTTAATTAAGGTGTGAAAATTAGCAAGCTCAATTAAGTGACACAGAAACCTTGGAAACTGACTACTGGGTTTACTCAAGCCCTTAAAAATGGGAGAATACTGGTACTACTTATATCACAGACTTTAAAGTGAGCCCTAGCCGATTGTAGTGCAAATAACTCGGTTATGTTTGTTTCTCACTCTAGGTTTGTAACATTTTAGTTATATTAAACATTTTCAAGTTATTTTTGAGAGGCGAATTCTCCTGAGATGAAGATTTGATTAGAAGATTCGACAGTGATAATTTAAGGTTTATAGTGTTTAGTAGCAATTCGGATCGCTTTAACCTCTCCTAACTCAGACAAAGAGCTTAAATCGTTCACTCTCCAATAACGTTGTTTTAATTTACAAGGTTGAATGGGAAGATTCCATATCAGTTAGATATTCTCTGGTTTCTATTATCTCAGAACAATATTTTTGCACTGTGCTCGAAATCTGTCGAATAGAACCCAACCATTCCTTTATAGACCCGTGCATGGTTCACTAATTCAGTCATTTCTTTGATCATGTTGATTTCCATTGTCTCTTCAGAAACCTACTGATACAAACAAACCCTTAGGCGTTAGGAGGGGAAGTATCGAAGAACTTTTTTAATTTGGGGACCGCATAAATACAAAAATGGCCCTTTTAGGCTGCAATTTTGTAGAACAGTGACTGTTTCGACCGATCTGAAGAAGGAGCCTTCCCTATATTATATACTGGTCTGCTGAAGCGGAAACAATCTGAATAGTTTGCGAATTGGAATCTTGTCGTTTAGGTTAAAAAAGCTTACGGAGACAACCTTGGCGGGTCTAGGAGATTTCCCCCCGAGACAATTCCCCCCCCGGAGATTTACCCTCGATAATGTCCCTCCGGAAATTTTCCCCCGTAGGATATTTACCCCCCCAGAAATTTCTCACCGTAGGAGATTCCCCCCCCCGGAAATTTCCCCCGTAGGAGATTCTGACCCTCCTAGCTCCACAAGGTCCGTGCTAAATTTACGATAGTGGTCATGGAGAATCAAACAGAATCCTAATGTTTGGTACGGACGCATCAGTTCAGCTCCTCGATTTCGTCTTCTCACTGGTTCGTCGAAGGAACGTTCAAGACGTTCTACTAGCCCGAGTTGTTCTACAAGCTTTACGCTGTGCACTGCCTGTACAAGGATCGGGTGGTCCCATGCGTTTACGCACTGCTGCCTGACACGTCAGAGGACACGTATATTAAAGTTCTTACCGAACTAAAGTCTCATTTGACGAATGGAGGTCCAACATCTGTATTGTCTGATTTCGAGTTGGGCGTGCAGAATTCCTTCAGGAAAGGCTTTCCAGCCACTGAAATGAATAGAGACGATGATGAATTTGCAGTCTCCGTTCAAATGCTAGCTGCTCTTGCATTCGTGTCCATTTCGAAGTACATTCTGCATTCAAAGCTGTCGTAGCAAAATTTACTGACAATGTGTTTGGACCGATCATCACCTACTTTCAAGATAACTACATCGGTAGAATACGTGGAAGTAGGAGAGTACCTTGCAACTTTCCGCCCCGAGTCTGGAATATGTTATACAGAGCGAAAGATGAACTTCCCAGGACAAACAACAATGTTGAGGGTTATTATAGAAGACTGCAGTCTTCAGTTTCGGCTCATCACCCTAGCCTTTGGAAGCTCTTGGACATCCTCAAGCGCGAATAAGCACTTAACAGGGCGGTTGTGAATCAAGCAAATGCGGGACAATACAGTGAAGCAATTAGGAAAAAGTATGTGGATTTAAATGCCAGATTTCTACAACAGATGGGAAACTACGGGAACGTCGGAACGCTGGAGTACCTGAGGCTTATTGCAAGAAATATTAGTTTTAAAGTGTAGCGTTTTAACCTTGTATGTATTACCGTGTATAACCAATTATTTACTTGACAATTAAAAAGTGTACTCCACTCGCTCGTATATTTTAGGCCGCCGACAAAGAGAAGAATTTTGCAACAGATTTTGAGCCATGGGTGACATCCGAGGCAAGGGTAGTCTCCGGTGGGGATTATTTTCGAGAGGGGGGAATTTTCAGCGGGGGGACATCTCCTAGGGAGGAAATTTCTGGGGGGGTAATCTCCTACGGGGGGGAATTTTCACGGGGGGAAACCACCGGAACCCAACCTTGGCTACAGTGTCTTCATCGAATGAACGTAATATCTGAAGGAGGAGAAGGAATAACTTAATAATGCAAGCGGAAAAAATTTCTTCAATCGGTCCTGCGCATCATTTTAAAAACAGAATCAAATGTTGTTTCAGTTTTTACGAATGAGGCTTTTGTTCTAGAAAATCAGAACTCTGATTTGTAATCAATTATTGATTGTAATCAATCAGATATATCTGATTTGTAATAAATGTAAATAATTATATTTACATTTTCTCCTTAAGAGAAAATGTAAATATAATGGCTTTTCTGCTGCTTCTATGTGTCTTTGGACTCTCAAAAATTGTAGCAAGCGATTAGAAAAAAAAATCTAAAAATTTCGAAATTTGAAGCTTTTATGTTATTTTAATGTTATTGTTTGTTTCGCGAATCTACAGCAATACCTTTTCATCTCTTTTTTGTAGCCAAAAGAAGTGACTGTGACCGTTTTTATTGACATTATTATGTCTGAACCTGTACCGGACTGTTTGGTTTGGTTGCCCTTGCTGCATCGAATTTCAACTGCTGAAAACGGTATGTTCTCATATTATGCTGTTTCGCTTAATCTTTACCAGTTGTTTGCCTGTTATAAAACTGTTGGAAAGATGGTGCAAATTCATTGGTTGCACATACAATAATCAGATGTCGTAATTTGTGAGCATTGAGCTCTTGCCAAATGATAAAGACTTAGAAAAAATAACAGAGAAAGAGAAGGGCTGGAAGGGGAGACAAAGAGGGAGAGATAACAGACTTTAAGTTACGGATTGTTCTATGTCTGTTGTTCCTATATATTTTATTCATTGTTTCTTTAATCTTTGATTATTAAACTTTCATATATGTTCGATAACTTCTAGTTGTCTTTCTTGAGTATATTATGGTACAGTTTTTCCTTGTATACCACAGGACTATCCATCTACTTCTTAACATTTTTGTATAGTAATCTTAAAGTTACCAATGTATTACAGCTAGGACCAAACTCTAAATGCATCAATTCAATATACTTCAGTGTCATTGAATTCTTAATTTGTGCATGATAACGGAAAACAACTAATAAGACTAAGGAAGGAATTACACCTCCCCCGAAAAGATATTTAAAACAATTTTGCTTTCCAACAAAACTTATTGCCTGTTATAAAAACTTGAAAACAAATCTTAGACCGTCACTAATCTTTGCGTTAAGCATTAAAGGCCTTTATTTTGACTTAATAAATTGTATGATTGCCAGGAATGAGAAATAATGGTGGCTTCACGGGTAGCTAGTAAAGGACGAATCTCGACTAATAGTAACCCAAAATTAATTATTTTAATGAAACCAAGTCAGATCGAAATAAAAAGTACGCCATTAGAATTGCAATGGCCAAAAACCCTATCAAGGAAACTTGATAGTTTCCACGGGACTATAAGTCCCGTGGCTTGAACAACAAGGAAAATCATTTTCTTTTTGCATATTTAAGTAAAATGGTAGGTCACAGGAGCGCCAGTTCAAGAAGATGTAGGATGGGGTGAGGATTTTTTTTATTTATTTTATGTTAAAGATACAAAAAAGTTATCAGTTAAAATTCAGAATTTTTAGGAATTTTTGTTATTTATTAATAAAATAACAAAAAAGCCATTTTCAATATCTAGGGATGGGAATACTGCCTCTTCTCCCACTAATCGCTGCCCACAGTGAGTAATACTTTCAAAAAGTGAACTCATTTTTTTTGGCTTTTCTTTATATCCATCCCCCCAAGGAGTTGCCTGTCAAAATGTCAATCAATTTGTTGCAGTTTGAATTCTGATCTACTTTTCCTTAATGAAACTCCTTTGGATAACCTTTCAATTACAAAATGATTTTGCTTGTGATACAATATCCGACAACATTCTATTAAACTAGATTTGAGCCTACAATTGCCTGTTAATTTGTACAACTTTTTAGTCTTTTTTCTGTTTTTGAGTAACGGCTCAGGCCGAAAATTCCAAAAAAGATTTTTTGGTTTTTGAAGGTTACATAGCGCTATTAGAAGGTCATTTGACAAAATTCTCACTGAAATATACTAAGGGATATTCTTCATGCTGAAACAAGTAGGCATTTCAAGAATAGAAAGAGATTATTAATCTGTCTTTGCTTTTAATAATAGAGTTTTCAGTTCAAACGTTTTTAAGAGGCAATTGGTAAATAAAAATTTACAATTACCTTTAAATATATTTGTTGCAATCATAAGTGTATTAGCATGATACAATAAAAATCTAGCGTAAGGAGCGGGGGCTTGAGGAGGGGGCAGTCCCCTTATGTACGAAATAGTTTCTGTTCATTTAAGTTTGAATGTCACTATTTTCTTTTATTTAAAACAAAATCATTTTTTCTATTAAGTATATTCGTCACCTTGCAGCAAATGTTAAACAGAATTGATGGCTCGCCAATTGCCGATAAATTGTTGTTCGCCGTACATAATACCCTTTCATACTTCTGATTCTTCCCTTTCCAAGAATCAAAAAGTCAGATTACAAGTCGAACCTTAAACCAAATTGATGTATTTAGAAATGCATTCGTACGTAAATTGTATATTACAATACTTTCCTTTCCTTAAACAAAAAACAAATGTACGCAAAACAAAAACCCCTTGCATAATAGAAGCACAAAACTCGCTGAACTGAAAATACAAAAGTCAAAGATATAATATTAACACTAATCAATAAGTTATTGCTCTGAACAATTTCTTTTAGTTATACACGATGTGCCGTGTAGTTCCTGTCGACGCGAAAGCTACATTGGATTTCGCTATAACTGTCAACGCTGTCCTGGTTTCAATCAATGCCAAGATTGTTTTTGGTTAGGACGAGTTTCGCAAAACCATTCTACCGATCACGAAATGAAAGAAATAGCGGACGAGCATAAAAAAGTAAGTTTGTTTTGTCTTTGATCAAAATTCAGGATAAGTTCTAAATTTAATAACAAGAGAAATAATTGGGAACAATTGATAACTGAAAAAAGGCCTGTGTAAAAATTTAAAATGAAATATTGAGCTAAAAAAATGGTCAAAACAAATTATACGCTCTTATTACTCACCATCCTCTGTAGAATTATGTATTCCAAAATGAAGATGATCACATTAGCTTTTTATTCAATATCTTTAGTATTTTTACAGCCTATTGTGAGCCATCTTAAAAAAATGTATAGGTGCCTTCTATTAAGGTTCCAGCTTGATCGGAGGCAAAAAATGTAAAATCTGAAGCATTAAGAATTTGACGCAGTTTCATGTTTCCCTACATTTTGATTATCCGTGGTAGAAACCAGAACATGCTCCATCCCTCCGGACATAAGCGAATGGAAGAATGACCGACGTCCACTGTTTTAATCTGCTTCTGCTCCTCTTCTAGGAGAAGCAGAGTCTATTCCTATAACGAAGCAAATATTTGCTTCAGATAGTCTTTACTCAGTGAGTGAAACGGAGGGTTAAGGTCAAGCATTATGGTTGTAAATCTGGCAACTTTGAAAATAAACCAATGTCTTCCTTCAATCCAAACAAAAAAAAATCTAGATGAGAAATTTAGTAAATCAATATATTCAATTATTGGTCTAAAGCAAGTACAGATAGATACATAAGAGTTTTACGCAAAAGCCCGCGGGCCATAGCAACACACAAATACAACTACAAACAAAGCCCGGATAACCAAATCTAACTTGAAATAATACAAACCAAGAATAAAGAAAAAACCCAACAAGGTCAACATTTTAAAGCTGACAAGGAACAGTTATCATAAAATTCAACTCCTAAGAAGCTTAACAAACTGTTCCCTCAAACATAATTTCCTGTACTTAACCCCTATACACAGAAACTTGCACAACTATTTAGAAGCACATGCGTTCCTCTTACATCCGCTCAATTAGCGAACACTCACTCCCAGACACTTCGAAAACATTCATTCAACAACTCGGAAAGCTCTACACTCTCGCATGAAAATTAAAGAGATTCTCATTCATACATCCAAAACCTGGGGCCGGCCGCCAACCTAGATTTTCCCCAAAATTGTTCTTCTCTCTCGTAAATCCAACTATTCCCCCGACCAACAACAAATTATTCAAATCCTCTCTATTCAACCGAGATTTAAAGTAAACCTCCTTCCCCCAATACTCTTTAGCTTGGGAGTAAAATCTCGAAGACATAGATTGGTCCTTTTGGGCTTTCCACTCTTGGATTTCTTGGTTATTTAAGGTTAAATGTGCTTTTTTCCATGCTGGCATGCTCACATCCATCGGGCCTTTTTCCTTCATTCCAATTCTCCGACAGGCCACAAAGATCCTCCAATATTTCCTTGACCTGATTTGGTCATTACTCACGTCTTCCGTCCTTCAAACTCTCCAAATTCACTGATTTAAGAATTGGAACTCTAGGTAACCTAATTATTTTCTCCCGAATTTCACCATTCCAATCGATCTAGTATTCCTTAAAGTAAAAAGCTCCAAATCTCCTTTTAGCACCTCTGAGCGAAATGTTTCTTTCGAGCCTAAATTTCTCTTAAAGTATCTTAGCTTAACTACCTCTAACCTGGCTACTTTATCGAAACACCAAGCCTCTGACTTATAGTGTGGACTAGAAGCTATTTTTTGTCCGGAACACTCTTTTCTGAACCCTCATCAGCTAGCTCACCTCAATTACTTCTCAATAGCATATCTATTAACCTATTGTCCCTTAAAATACAATCCTCTACGTGCCTAGAGATCCCTTTAATCGCGCTAAATTAACACCCAAATAAACAAATTCCTCTTTAAACTCTAACATTGGTTCTCCAAAATCAACTTAAACCCACTATTCAACTTCTTCCTTGCTCTTAAATACTAATAACACTGACTTCTTGGCATTTACTACTAAATACTACTTTCCTAAATAACCCTTCATTACATCTAATTCCATCTGAAGATTAACTCTACTATCCGCAACTAGAGCCATTTCATCCGCGAAAAACATAAACGATAGCCTAAACCAATCCAAAGATACATCCATTATTTTTCATAAAACTATCTAAATCATTAATAAACAGGGAGAAAAGCTTGGGAGATAAATTACATCCTTGGTTCATTCCCACACGACACATAACCAGCGTAGAAAATTTTCCCATAAACTTCACAACAAACTTCACCCTCCGATACATATCTGCTGTTATCCCTACTATTCTAGATGACAGGTCTATTTCTAAAAGACTTTCAATTTACAATTGCCTATTTACCAAGTCAAAAGTACTTTTCTGGTCTAAAAAATGCTACGAATAGCTGGCCGTTCTTCCCTCTTGCATATTTCCTTCTCTATATCTCCAAAGTAAAAATATGGTCAGCAATGCTAATCGTCGATTTGAATGTCGCTTGCACTAGGATAAGTATTTCCTCGTTTTATATCCAATCTCTTAACTTAAATTCTAAAACTTTACAAAAAAATTACTTGCCAAATTCCCCACAAAGATAGTCCTAAACTTTCAGTATAACCTCTTGTCACCTTTCTTAAGCCTTTCCGACCGTCCGTTGTTGAATTAAATTAATTATTCCCCATTAAGTAATTTCCGTTGCCGTTACTGGGAGAAGGTTTGTAGCTCACAGGATGTGTGGATTTGTTTTCTCCTAATTCTTTAAAAGCGACTCATGAAACACAAGGGTCATTGAATTTGAATGGGACTTTAGCATAAAGCAAGGGGTGTAGAAGGGGCCCCCTCGATAACAGAGTGATTTCTGTTCGTTCTAAATTTGAATGGTGCTCCTTACTTTCAGTTAAAAATAAACTTTCTTTTTTTATTTAATCAACTTACAAAAGCCGTGTTCTGCTTATCATTGCTACTAATAAGCAGACTAAGGGAAAAGAGGCTAGAAACAAAATCAGCATGCTGGACACCTTTAGTATCTGCCCGAAAAGTCAAATTAAAATAAACAACGTCACTAGTACAATTATTGGAATGATGAAGTTATTGTTGCTGAATATGAGTGAAATAACGTTCCAAAATTTGTATCAATCTTTGTGGTAGGCCATCTCTCATTATAAATATCAACGGCATTATTGAGCAAAGGGACATTTAAACCCCAAAAAATAACACAAGGTATTTCAAGTACATCAACAATATTGCTATTATACGCTGACAAGGAGGAATTTGAACCCTGTTGGTTCTTTTCCGTACGGGAATGAACCCAGGAACCCTAACCAACATCTTCATTTTACTATACGTGTTTTGGAATGATAGAATGATAGGTTTATTAAGGCCATGTTTCAAGGCACTAAAAATGAATTGGCTACGAATAACCGGGCATCAATAGTCTTATTCCCATGCCGACCAACAGCAAGTGACCTTTCTTTGATCTGTCGCACCCAATAAGGACATTAGGAATAAAAGAATGCACATTGAAAGAATGCTCTCTACTAGGGCTACTTGTAAGAATCAAACTACAAATTGTGGATAAAACAAGCTATGAACATATTATTATTGTTAGTACCATAATCTGCAACAACCAAGTATTGTATTTAGCGCATCTATTGCACCACGGCATTGACTGATTACTCGAATACTTTCATTCTCATGTAAAGACATAGTTTAAATAAAATAAATCGTCTAACTAAAATCAATAAGATACTACTGTACCAAATACAATTGGTCCTAGAAGTTTTCTGTTTTGTTTAAATTTCATGATTTGTAGACACTGTTAACGATAGCCTACAAGATAAAAAAACTTTTCGAGTATTTATTAATATGAGAGTGTTATAGGAGGATTCAGCATAATAAATATTAGTAAACTTTAGCTTATTGATGCATTTTTTTACGATTCAAAAAATGCAGCGCATATCATCATCTGACGTGAAAAGGCTGGTTTCGGCATCCTTTGGGATTTTGCAAACGAAGGAATAAAACAATGAAAGAAATGTGACTGGTTTTTTTGTAGAAGTTGGGCAGAACAAGCAAAAATAAATTCTCGAATATTTCAAATATATTAATGACATATTCTGAAAAGTTTTAGTTCTATTTTAATGAGCTGATTTTCCTATCATCCGCTGATAACGACTAACACTGATGCCCATCTAAAAATTCAGAGAGAATACGTCTTTTTTGTTTTTCTTTTGTATTTTACATGGAAAATTAGTTATGTTTTTTTTTTTTTTTTTTTTTTTTATCTTCGTTCTTGCGAAGGACAGGCAAGGTCGTCTTTCCCCTTTATTAGATAAGTCTAGTTATTTATTAACTTTTGATTTTTCCGAAAAGAAATATCTGTTAAAATTTAGCTAAAGGTCGACCGACTCTAATATTTCTTAGATAGAAAAACACAGAGAATAAATCAAATACGCTTATTATAATGCACTTAAAAAGGAATTGTAAATATATGACTTTATGGTTGATATCTTTAAAACTAAAACTGTTAGCTCAAGGTTCATGTAGGTTGCGTCTCTGATTCTTCTACGATTGAATTGGCTTTTGAACTAAATTGTTAACAGTAAATCCTTTATCTAATCCCTTAATTATGCATATAATAATCTTTTTGGTGTTTTAAAGCTTGGAATAATATTATCGATAATATTGCATATGTATATAAACAAGTCTGGTGGGGGATGGAGCTTAGGCCTCACCTGGAACCCTTTAGTTGTAATAATTATTAATCCTGACATGATTGTAATGTCAACAACACTTACGATGTCAAATGTCTGCTAAAGGTATGTTTGAAAAGTGGGTGTAAGTTTAAGGGCTCCTTGTCTTGTTCTCTACTATTTTTGTTTTTAAGCGTGTTGTATTTAACTGTAATGTCGCTTTCACACTGCGCCGTAGAAGCTTTCATAGTAGCATAATCTAAGACTTAACGTTACTTTATGCAATCCTACGGAGCAAATTTTACATGTAACTTGGGCAGAGGCAAGCAAACTTGAGCTCTCAAAAGAATTTGGGGTCACGAAGCTGGTGTCAAGTTGTGAAAAAGTCAACATAGTAGTAACAATATGGAATTTCTGAATGAGCAATTAATAAATTTTGAAAATAAATAAAAGACTTTGAAGAAACCCGATTGAAAAAAGGGCCATGGCCCCTCCCTTTACTTCTAACGTAAATACAATATATTAAAGGAATTTTTGTACTTATGTACTATCTGTAACACACGCGCCATATTATATAGGGAAGATAAATAATTTCTTAGACCACACTGCTTTTCCATTTAAAAAAAAAAAAAATTTAAACAAGAAAAACGGGTTTTAATTTTCTATAAAGCAGTGAAATATAAAACAATTAATTATACACAAATACATCGAATATTTCGGCCCCACGTCCGGGAGCATTTCTCAACGTAAAAAAAAAAATAAAATTAAACAGAAAAAAAAATTTCTTTTTAAAAAAACTTAACTTACATCAAAATAAAACATACTAAACACATAAAGAGAAAGAAAAAAACAAAAGAAAAATATAAATAAATAAGAAAAAAATCTCACATATTAAATAAACACTTCCATGCACTGAATGTCAATAATGATTCAACTCGCCTCCTCACAGTATATAAATTGAAATCTATCAAAAATGAAGAACATATTTATACTAAGACCAAAACAATAAAAGGTCAACTAACCCCCGGCCCATAACCCCTAATTAAATTTCACAAGTTCATCAACCAATTTATGAATTATAAATTGAACGGATTCGTTTGGTTGCAAGCTTAGCTGCAGTTCGTTTACTTTTCCCATCTTTTAACCCATTCTGACCTTTGTTCGTAAGGTCATCTTTCGTTTCAGAACTATTATTAAAATCAGTACTGGTTGAATATCTTGCCTGCATTTTAATTAAACTATTATAAATTGAATTGATCCTAAATTCCCCTTCATCTTTATTGATACTAATACCCCCATATATTATCTTTTTTATTTCTATAATTTCCCTGAAGCTTTGTAAAAGTCCTACAGACGTATCTACTATTTTTGTTTGATCAAATAAAATACTGTGATGAGGAAAATTATAAAGATGTTCTGCAACAGCTGACTCAAACGTTTCTGGTGTTTTGTTTTAGAGCGCAATCTATTGCATTGTTGTGTTGTTGTAGCCTATTTTCTAAAACAAAAACAAAAACTATCAATGTATAAGCCTAATTATTTCCCAGGCCCTGGGGTGATTAATTTAAGCAAAAAGGAGTTAACCAAAGAACAAAAGGAAATCCTTGAAAGAGGTATAAAATTTGGACTAAATCATAAAAATGTACCGATAGAGCAAATTATTTCAAAGATTGAAACAGGGATTCATAAGTTTCCAAAAGATATAAATAATGTAAATGAGTTAAGACTAAGTGATTATTTTAACAGATTTTGGTTGTTATCAAGAAAAAGTTAAGAAAAAAGATATTAAAGTTTTAAAAGATTTACAAAAAGTTGATTCTCTAATAATAACGAAAGCGGATAAGAGCAATACAGTAGTAATCCTAGAAAAAGATGATTATGATAGTAAAATAGAAACAATTCTAAGTGATACTTCAACATATAAAAAACTTAACTTGGACCCAACTGATTTGTATGTTAAAAGATTAAGAAAAGATTTAGAAGACCTTAAAACAAATGGAAGTATCACACCCCAGATGTATCACAAGTTCTTTCCAAGGGGATCAGTTAGCCCTAGAATATATGGTTTGCCAAAAATACATAAAACTGGCATCCCCTTAAGACCTATTGTTCCAACAACCAATTCACCAACGGTAAAAATCGAGAAATGGGCAGCAATGACACTTAAACCATTATTATATCTCCAAAATTCGTATATAAAAAACTCGGAATTTTTAAAAGATAAACTTATACGTGTAGAAATATCAGAAGAATCTAAATTGTACAGTTTTGATATAAAATCCATGTATGCGTATGTTCCTTTTGATAAATCGTTTAGTATTTTATCCAAAAAACTTGAGGAACGAAAAAATGAGATAGAAGAATTATCTTTGGGAATTGAACTCGAAATTATATTAAATTTAGTCAGAATAACTAGCAGATATACTAACTATTTCACGTTTAGAGATAATTTTTACCATCAAATTAGGGGTTTAGCAATGGGAGGACATTTAAGTCCGTTGTTAGCAAATATTTATGTAGAGTATGTTGAAAATTTAGCTATAGAAACATATTTTTTAAAACCTAAATTTTGGGGCAGGTATATGGATGATATTTTAGTTATTTGGAATTACGGGGAATCAGAAATTGAAGGTTTTTTGGAACATTTAAATAATTTGGGAGGAGAATTAATTTTTTACCATTGAAAAGGAAACAGAGAATAAGTTACCGTTTCTAGATATTTTGATCCATAGAAATAATAACGAACTAGCATTTTCAATTTACCGTAAACCGACTAATAACAACCGTTATTTGTCTTTCACATCAAATCATCCGATCCAGGTAAAAAGGGGTGTGGTTATTTCTTTAGTTGATAGGGTATTAAAATTAGCATCACCAGGATACATAAGAAATGAACTAATTTTTATTAAGGATATTCTAATAGGTAATGGCCCTCCGGAAAATATGATTTCTCAAATAATTGAAAAAAGTAAAAAAAAGTTGACTGAACCAAAAATATTGGAAGATGATGGGCCGAATGAAGAAACACATTACATAATTTTCTCTTTCATCCCAATTTTATCACAAAAATTAAGAAGAGAATTAAAAAAACATAATACAAATACAGCATTTAAATCAGGACATAATATAAGTTCGTTGTTAAATAAAGGGAAAGACAAGGTACCGAGAAATTTGCAAAAGGGAGTTTACAGAATTCCATGTTCTTGTGGTAAATTTTATCTGGGAAGAACTCAACAAACTTTAGAAAATAGGCTACAACAACACAAGAATGCAATAGATTGCGCTCTAAAACAAAACAAAACACCAGAAACGTTTGAGTCAGCTATTACAGAACATCTTTATAATTTTCCTCATCACAGTATTTTATTTGATCAAACAAAAATAGTAGATAGGTCTGTAGGACTTTTACAAAGCTTCAGGGAAATTATAGAAATAAAAAAGATAATATATGGGGGTACTAGTATCAATAAAGATGAAGGGGAATTTAGGATCAATTCAATTTATAATAGTTTAATTAAAATGCAGGCAAGATATTCAACCAGTACTGATTTTAATAATAGTTCTGAAACGAAAGATGACCTTGCGAACAAAGGTCAGAATGGGTTAAATGATGGGAAAAGTAAACGAACTGCAGCTAAGCTTGCAACCAAACGAATCCGTTCAATTTATAATTCATAAATTGGTTGATGAACTTGTGAAATTTAATTAGGGGTTATGGGCCGGGGGTTAGTTGACCTTTTATTGTTTTGGTCTTAGTATAAATATATTCTTCATTTTTGATAGATTTCAATTTATATACTGTGAGGAGGCGAGTTGAATCATCATAGACATTCAGTGCATGGAAGTGTTTATGTAATATGTTAGTTTTGTTTCTTATTTATTTATATTTTTCTTTTGTTTTTTTATTTCTCTTTATGTGTTTAGTATGTTTTATTCTGATGTAAGTTAAGTTTTTTTTAAAAAGAAATTTTTTTTTCTGTTTCATTTTACATTTTTTTTTTCCGTTGAGAAAGGCTCCCGGACATGGGGCCGAAATATTCGGAGTATTTGTGTATAATTAATTGTTTTATATTTCACTGCTTTATAGAAAATTAAAACCCGTTTTTCTTGTTTAAAATTTTTTTTTTATATATATAGGGAAGATGCTTAAGAAACTAGACAAACGGGTTTCTTTCAATAGATTATTGGATTGGAAACCGTGGTTTGTCATTGAGTTGACAATTAGGTTAGGTTATGTATTTAATGTATGCTATGCTTTACCCCCCCCCCCCTCTCACTCCCTGACGTGCAAATATATAGTCGAAATCTGTTTCTAAACTGTTTTATTTCATTAGCATTAACCAAACTTCACTTTTCGTTTGTGTTACAGATAGTACATAAGTACCCAATTTTTAAGTTATTTTTAAAATAAGGTAAAAATATCGCTTCGTTCCCCCTTTCCCGCCCCTAGTTTCTTCTGGAGGTTTTGCTTAAATCTCCATTGAACATTTCTATTTTTGAATTGGTTTCTTATAATGACTGATGATTTTAGGTGATAATATTGATGGTTTTCTAGATTTTGGCGTTTACCTAGCGTGAAATGACTTGTTTGAATCTGGAAGGTTATACTTAATGTAACGCAATTTAACTAATTAGCTGAGAAAATTGCGTACGAATAGAAAATCGTTTAACGCCTTGTTAATTACAAAGAAAATATTGTTTTGCTGGCGACTTAGTTGCGCACGTTAGATAATGCTGATGAATATTTTGAGGCATGACATGGAATTAAATTTCACATCCTGGATTGCAGCGTTATCATTAATATTTTGTTTTAGAAGAGTAGTAGAAGACATCATCGAAGTGCGTCGCCTTACAAAACAGAAGAAAAAAGGCAAGTTGTTTGGAATAATCTTTTTGGCCTTTAGATAAACTTATTATTTGTTTTAGTTTCACAAACCCTTATCTCAAGTATCCTTTGCAATAAACTTCGCAACCTTTAGCTCGTTATAAATTTTAGTGCAGTGAAATACAATCTTCATTTTTTTTTTTTTTTTTTTTTTTTTTTTTTTTTTTTTGCAAGAAATGTGTAATTTCGGGATTGTAACTCAGTCAATGTGTGAAATATTGCGGTGTCTACCCTACCAAATGTCTATATCAATAGGATATATCAATACTTCAATGCAGTATCCAATACGCCCTTTATACAAGACAAAACCTTTAATTTACACATAGGTTTGATGACCCCAGCTCTTCAATTTATTTAGAACAAAACAAATAGATTTAAACGAAAACAGGTTTATGTCAGTGGCACAAAATATCCTGTAACTGAAAACCTGACTGGGTTAAAATGGTAAAAGAAAATGTAACTGTATCTTATAAAACGTTTTCAAAAGGTATATATATATATATATATATATATATATATATATATATATATATATATATCTTTTGAAAACGTTTTATAAGATACAGTTAGATTTTCTTTATATATATATATATATATATATATATATATATATATATATATATATATATATATATATATATATATATATATATATATATATATATATATATATATATATATATATATATATATATATATATATATATATATATATATATATATATATATATATATATATATATATATATATATATATATATATATATATATATATATATATATATATATATATATATATATATATATATATATATATATATATATATATATATATATATATATATATATATATATATATATATATATATATATATATATATATATATATATATATATATATATATATATATATATAGTGTAGTGATGTTAAAGACCAATGAAGTTCAGTAACTGATCGACTAGTATGTATCCTACTTGTTCGTGGGTATAAGTGTTCATTAATTAACGCAATTAGGATTTTGAGTGCAATAAGAAAAACAGGCTACAACGGAGATATTTTCCCAAGAATACGAAATAAGGGGCTAGGTTGTTTGAGAGGCTATTTAGTAATTTAAATAATAAATAGGATAACGAGCAAAAGAAATAAAAAAATCAGTCGTAAGAAGAAACTTTATCAAAAAGCACATTTTGTTATTCCCTTCAGGTACCCCATAAACATAATAAATGTCTTTTATGTTAACAAATGAAGCATTTAAAATCTTATCTGTTGTGTCTTCTCGATTTATAGTCCATTATCTTCGAGGGATTTTCGTTACTGGAGTCCCCCCCCCCCCCGAAGCGTAAAAGTGTGCATCTTTAATTGTTCTGGTTTTCCCATCTCAAAACTGCTGAGGAGTCAGTTAACGCTAGTCTAATGCAGAAAAGCTAAGTCTCAAATAGAGCTGTCTAAGTCAAAATAGCTTTATGTCGGCTTTGTGTCAAAATAGTGTATATGTCCACTTGCGGTATGAGATAGATATTTGGGTCCAAGTGCTTATCAGTGGTAAGTCCTAATGGTAGTTGTCTCAAAAAAAAATCTTCTATGACTAATGAGAAAGGAAGATTTTGTAGCTTTGACACAATAAATTTCACCAAAAACAGCTGGCATGTCCAGTGTACATTTGCTCATTTTAATCTAATTTAAGTCGTAAGCTTAAAATTAATCAGAAAATTTTAAATCATAAAAGAATTCTAATTTCCAATTTATGAATAACAAGATACTCAGATGAATGAAGGTATCATGTGAATTATCTTTTTTGCTTTTCGGTGTAAAAATGTTATTTATGAAGTCTTAGTCTTATATCTCTTCATTTTTCTTTTGTATTTTACGAAGGCTTTTTCTTAGAAATTAATGAAAAAAAAACTCCGAAATAGAAGTTTTCCAAAGAAAAGTAAAGGCCATCTTAAACTTAAGATTAGCAGAAATCAAAACCCTTTAATTATCCAAGCTCAATCGAACATAAATTAAATATACAGTCATAGCAAACAAAGATACAACAGGTACTAATAAAAATGAATAAATAAATCTTTAAACGAGTAAAACTTGAATTATATATGCAGATCAAGCTTAAACGAACACAAATCACTACAGACAGTAGTTTGACTACTACCTTCTTCCCTAACTGTAAAATTATAAAGCCTACTGCGTCATTGGCGCTTTACTGAAAACTATATGTGTCTTGAACAGTCTCGGAAAGAACTAATAAAATTGAACTGAATATTTGATTATAGTGATATTAATTGCTGAAGTTCAAGATTCTATTTCACTGGAAATTTTGATTTTATTTTCAATGCTGTAATAAGTAGCCTACACAAAAATATTTGTAATAATAATAATAATATTTAATTTATGCCTCTATACATACATGGATATACATAGAGGAGTATAGGAAATAAATGAAAAGAAAGCTGAAAAATACAAAATTACACTTCCAACGAAAAGGACGAAAATAAGTAGCTCATAATAATCAATAACTCATGAATATACAATAAATAGCTTATGATAGCTCATTAGTGCATAACACTAAAACACTCATAAAACATAACGCATAAACACTCATAATACATAACGCATAAATAGCTGTTTTATTAAAGCAATGGCAACAAAATTATTTTTCCATTAAGCGAGACAATGAAGGGAAAAATTTATTCTATTTTCTGTAGATCGTCTATGAAATTGGTCGTATTGTTGATCCATTTTAACAGTAATATCAAATATTCCGAATTTTCATATAATATACCTATTTTTGAACCATAGTGGAATTCCAAGAAAATATTTGCAAAACCGGAAAAAGTACACGTGGATGCGCTTTTTATCACTTTACTTAAAAACCTCAAAAATGGAACAATGAAAAATACATGAGGTGTAACATTGAATTATAAATTATAGCAAGTGTTTGTTTATCAAAACGACCTTTCACCGTGACTAGCAGGCCATACGTTTTCCTAAGTTTTCCAAGTACAGACGATGACCCCAACTCCCGCGTAGCTTTAATTTGTTGGGCCAAAAGGCAACCCAAGGTATTTAATGGAATCATTATTAAAAATATTAAGTGATCCCACCCTAATTGAATGATGCTGGAAACCACTGTTATTATGTTATATGATTCATTGTTATTAGTTATTAGTATAATGATATGATTATATATATTCATATATATTTTATTGTACTGTAATATGGTTCATTTTCAGTATAGCGCCAATTACGCAGCAGGCTTTATGCTTTTACTGTACAAGCGGGCAGTAGCCAGACTCTTGTTTGCAGTGAAAACTAAATGTGTGATGAACAGTCTTCGAAACAACTAATAAAATTAGACTGAATATTTGATACATAATGATATTAATTGCTGAAAGCTCATGAGTTCAGGATTTTATTTCACTGTAATTTTTATTTAGTTTTAAGTGTTGTATGCCCTCAGAAGAAAATATTTGTAATATAATTCGTTTCCAGTAAAGCGGCGATGACGCAGTTGACTTATACTTTTACGGTTAGGGAAGGGGGAAGTAGCCAAACTCTTTTTTGTTGTGACTTTTATTTGTTTTAAGATTTATTTGTTCATTTATATTAGTACCTGCTGTATGTTTGTTTGTTCTGATCATTCATTTAATTTTTGTTTTGGGTTTGGCACTCTGAAAATCTTAAAATGGGGAACTAGAAATTTCAATTTCCAATCAAATGAGCCTCCTTCAAAGTTTATAAAACCACTCCTTCCATAAGAATAGGGAATAACTTACAACCCCTGACCCTTGGCTCTGGGGCCTAATAGGGAATAACCTACAGGCCTTGACCCTTGGCTCGGGGGGCTATGTCAACCGCAGAGGCATTGCTATATGACTCATGAATAATTTTAAACAAAATGTCTCTAAAAAATTTGATCGGGTTCATTTGAGGAAAAGGGCGTGGCGGGGGGGGGGGGGCTAGTTGCACCTCCGATAACTGTTGACTCTTAAAAATGGAAATAGAGCTTTTAAATTTTAATCAAATGAGCCCCCTCCGAAGTTTATGCGTCTACCCCTTCCATATAAGTATTATATACTCAGGGCATAACTTACAGCGCTTGCCCCCAGGCTCTGAGGGGTTGTGTCAACCCCAAAGTTTTCGTTATATGATCTTGGTCTGTTTTGAACAAAATTTCTATCTCAAAAATCCGTTCGGATGCATTTGGGGGAAAGAGGACGTGTGGGGTGGGGTGTCTTTCGATCACTTCTGACTTTTTAAAAGGGAACTAGAACTTTCAAGTTCTAACCCCCTCCGGAGTTATACGAGCACCGCTTCTGTAACAACCTTATATACCTCCTGAGGCATAACTTACGACACTTGCCCCGGGCTGTGGGGTTTTGTTTCGACCCTGAAGCTTCGACTATTCATCTGATCTTTGGATTATTTTAAACAAAAAGGCTGTGTCAAAATTTTGATCGGATGTATTTAGGGAAAAACGGGGGGAGTCTAGTTTCCCTCCGATCATTTTTTTTTATCTTAAAAAGGGAACTAGAACTTTCAATTTCCAATCAAATGAGCCCCCTATGAAGTTATACGACCACTCTTTCCATAAAAGCCTTATATGGGATTATGTCGATCGGATCAGGTTTTGGTCTGATGCATTTGGGGGAAAGAGGGCGTGGAAATGGGTGGGTCTAGTTGCCCTCCGATAACTCTTGGATCTTAAAAGAGTACTAGTACTTCCAATTTTCAATCGAATAGGTCCCCTCCGAAGTTGATACGACCATCCCTTCCATGTGATGTGCCTCCATTAAAAGAATAAATAGTAAAGTATTGAAGCCTTATGGGCTTTAGCGTACTATACGCAACGCTATAGTGTTGCCTCTCATTCACCGAAAGTAACTTCTATCTACGATAAATTATTTTTAATACATTGTGCATTTTTTTCAAAAGTCATACAACTCGAAAAGTCTGGAAAAAAAAGGAAACTCTCTTCACTCACATGCACGACTTTCTATGACTCGCTTAAAGTGAACTTTCTTTCTTTTAAAGTGAAGTTATGACCTTCTTCGATTAAGAATAGCTGTTACTTTTTTGAATAATTCCAAGTTTATGATTTATGTTTTTATCTGCGAAACGCGACCACAAAATTCATTTATATTTGTTTTCTTTCCATAGTCAGTTGTAATTTACAAACTTGTATTTTCCTAATGTGATAATTTGTGTATACTCGTGTCATTTTTAAAGGAACAATGTTCTGCCTTTGCTGTAGAATGTTTGGCCTTGCTTCTTTTTATCAGTAACTGAGGTGTTTCATTATTGATACATATTTGCAGTTCGAAAGAGCCTATTGAGGAAGAACATCAAATTATTGCCAGCTATACCACCCAATTGGCATCGAAAAGCAACGCCAAATCCCTACCTATGGTAAGTATTTACACCATTTCGATGCTTTCAAAGGAAAAAATAACTCGTCATAATGCAAAGCTGCCTCCGGCCAACACAGCAGCATAATACCATGTCAGTTTGGCTATTTTTACCTATTTTTACCGAGGAGGGTAGCCACTACTCGAGATATAATGACAATTACGAGAATATTCGCTTTACGACAAACAGGTTTGAACTACAATCCCTAGTGTGTCCAAAGATATAAACAAAGTAAAAGTAACTTGACAAAGATAACTTGAAACAATTTAATGCTGAGACGACACCAAGATAATTAATTCTGTATCCGAGTCTCTCTCTCTCTCTCTCTCTCTCTCTCTCTCTCTCTCTCTCTCTCTCTCTCTCTCTCTCTCTCTCTCTCTCTCTCTCTCTCTCTCTCTCTCTCTCTCTCTCTCTCTCTCTCTCTTCTTTCTCACTTTCTCTTATTGCAAATTGTGTGTTGAAGTAAATATTGCTCTTTTTATAGCCGAGGAATAAAAGTGATAGTCGTTTGATAATAGATGGGGATCTTCAAAGGGCTCTTATCACTGAGCTGGAGATGAAAAACCGTCAAATACTGCATGAAATTACAAAACTCAAGTAAGTGTTTTTTTTTTTGCTTTTAGATAAGATGTAGAATCCAAGAAAGCAATAACAGTTTTGGAATACAAAGCCAGAAATGTGGTTTCCAAGGTTTGAGTCAGAGTTTTTGTGATGACTTGTTAATTATTATTAGCCCCTAAAAAATCGACGAAACAGGCTATGGTAATATTTAGATATACGTGTAAATTGGAAATGTATCTCACGATGCTACAATATCCTCCATAATTGTCAATTATGCTCTTAGTTAGATTTGTTTTGATGAATTGATTCCCTTTTTTTTTGAAACCTTTATTGCAATTGATGCTAAATTACATAATTGTAATAAGGTGAAGAAGGAAGTCAAATAAAGGACTCTAACAGTTCAACCTAAAATGTAGGTTGTTCAAAAGATTTTACGATTTTAGAGTAAAACTATCATTCTTTATTTTTAACTTAGATCTTAGTGGTTACTCTTATTTAGTTTTATAAGTGTCTTGCATTATTTACTTTTTTTTTAGCTTACCCTTGTTTGTTTCTCAATAAGTGGAAACACTTTTTTGTGTTTTTTTTTCTTTTTTTCAGTCCTGACTGTATGTAAGAGATCCTGACTTGCATAATTGTATATTATATCTCTCTTTTTATTATTATTGTTATTTACTATTGGTGATGGAGAACCCAAAAATCCGACATCAACCTTTGATGGACTTAGTTGCTTAGTTTCTTGCCAGAGTAAAACGAAACTAGTTAAATGTAATTAATGAGTGATCATATTGAAATTTCAGAAATTGAGCGAACGTTCGATTTTAGGGTTAGGATGCTTGGCTTAATCCTACTTCTGTATGTTCTTGTCTTAATTTTCTAATTATAAGAGTAATTGATAAGAAAAAGTAAAAGCTTCAAGCTTTCAACTATTCATGTTTCTTTTCAAAGACAATTTGTTTTGAAAGAACTCCTGTATATATTCTCTATGCTCAAACACATAAGCTCACCACTTCTCGCCATGTAATTAGCGCAGTCTCGTTAACATCAAAGCCTGGGCCATAATTTATGTTTACTTTCACTTTATATCTATTTCCTTTACTCTCCTCATTGTTTATAGAAACAACTTATTTGTTGAATGACCAGCTTATTTGCAAGCTTGAAACTAGTCCGATTTTATTGCTTGATTTCTTGTAAAATCTTGATAAACCCTGTTTTAGTCTGATAAACCTTATTTTGAGAAAAATTTGACCGCTTTTTCTCCAGACTTACGTGTGTTTTGCTTAACACTATATAATTAAAGGCAAGTAGAAATCCAGTTCGGCTACTTTAAAGCCAGCTATATATATTAATGACATAATGACATAATCTTATTAATGACGTAAAATATAAATGACATAATGACGCCTTGGAGGCTGCCTTAACACCAATAATATGTTCCCAATTGGATTTTTGAAATTTTTACAAATAGAAACATAAACATATTTAAGTAAAAGTAATTGTAGCAAAGTTAAAGAGAGGTTAGTTCCACCTGACCGTTTAAAGTAGGTTATTTGGGGATGAGACTTGTGACCTCTAATGTCACCAAATGCTATGGAGTTAGAGACTATAGGTAACGTTTTAGTAGCCTAAACTAATTAGAAAAGGCGTGATCTACTGAGTTTTGATAGATGACATAGGTTAAATACGGATTACTTTTATTTCATTCTTAAGCGGACAACGGTACAGAACAAGGAGTTATAGTGGCACGAAAGGTTATAGCTAGAATCAATAATAGGCGCATAAAATAATAATTAAACCATGCAACACTTACAATTACCAAAACATTCCAAAATCCGTGGTGATAACAAGTTCAGAGATTAATTCCAGAAGACTCTTCGCTTGTCTGAAAACCAAGGCCATATTATATGCCTTGATCCCGCTTTCTGCTTTAATCAGGGAAGTGGGTATTTCAAAATTCCGTAATTCAACCACTACATCCCATAAGCTTTTGGTTATGTGGTTATTTCAAAACTCTTTAACTTCGTAAAAAATGATTATTTTAAAACTTTGTAATTTGAGTTTTTGCATCTTTTAATTTATTTTATTAAAACAAAATCTGAATCTTGATATGGTCAACCTTACTACACAATCTTTTGGTCACACTGTATAAATCTTACGAGGTAAATAAACTTTCCTGTTGTGATACGCTGTCTGTATTAAAGCAGATTCTAGATGAAACTAAAAAACGAAGAAGAAATAACCTGTATTTCTTTTTTCTTACATTCTCTCCGGCGTTCTGCCTTTTCGGATTCACAAAAAAATAACTACAAAATATTTTAGTACGTAAGAGTTAGCATTAGCAGTTATTACGCTTTTAAGAGGCAATACATCTCAAATCCATGCTAATAACCTTCCTATTCTGACAAAAATGCAACGTAATGTTTCTTGTAGATTCTTTAATCTATTAAGAGGTTGAGTTTATAATCGTCAGACTTGTTTTTTATCTTCGCAAATAAAAAGACCTTAACATCTCGTAACAAAAATTACGATAAATAAAAGTTCAAATAAGGATAAAATCCTTTTTAGAAAGTGGTTTTAGTTGTTATGGGCTAGTATATAAAAATATTTAAAAAAAATGTCTACCTCAAAATTTTTATCTGATGCATTTGGATAAAAGGGCGGGGAGGGCTATCTGCCCTCCGATCACTTTTGACTCTTCAGTAGTGAACTAGAACTTTTAATGTCCAATCAAATGAGCCCTCTGAAGTTTTGTATAAGCCTCCCTTCCATAAAAAACCTTTCACAAACAGCGATAAAATTTCACAAAAAATACTAGATATTTCGGTCACATATGTAGTGACTGTCATCAGTAGTAAAACAGTTTTAACATGATGCTATATTTTCTTTCTGTATTTATAGTCGTTGCTAAGTATGATCTAGACAGAAACAGTTTTACTACTATATACTATATATACTATATACTACTTTAATATAAAACACTTTTACAAATGATGAAGGTCAGTGCATATGTGACCGTAATATCTAGTATTTTTTTGTGAAATTTTATCACTGTTTGTGAAAGTTATCACTGTCAATTTAAAGGATTTTATCCCTATTTGAACTTTTATTTATCGGCATGAAAAGGCAGTGTGGGCTCCAAAATTATTAACAAAAATTATGACCTCAAGAGGTCCCAAAAAATTTTCCAATGAATTTTAAATAATGAAAGTAGAAGGACTGGGCACAAGTTCACTAACACCCGTAACTAAACCGACCTTATTGGTCTATGCGAGGGTTTGACCATTTTTTAGCTTCGGTGTTTGGCTTGAATAAGCAAAAGCAAATATCATTATTTACTTATTTTACCTCCTCTCTTAAAAGTGTTTTAGTTGCCTACTTATTCTTATAAAGTATTTTGTGTACTTTTAGTTGTATTAATTGTTGTGTTACCTTTAGAAGAATATTTGTTTCTTGATGTTTCTTGTTTTGATTTGTTTTTTCTCCTCGTATATTCGAAAATATGTTGCTTTTTTATAGAAAGCAACAAGAGCTGGAAGCTGCAGCTAGTTCGAGTTTAGTTGGAAGCAGTAGTGATGGCTCTTCCTGTGGGGACGCCAATCCTATTCTGGTAACAGAATTACATAGCCTGCGACAGCGCAAGTCTGACCTTGAGAGCCGCTTATTCAAGCTTCAAGAGCAACGTAAGCAGTTGATGGGACAGCTAGAATGTTTAATGACTGTTCTAAAGGTGAGTGAAGTGCTGTTGAATTGCTCTTTTAGTAATAAAAAAGGAATCTGTGTTAGTAACACATTGTAACCTCGATGCAAATGATTCGCTTTGTAATCAATGAAAAATTTTACTCTACAACTACTAGTCATGTAAAAGAGCTGGTTTTTTTTTTTTTTTTTTTATTTTTTTTTTTTTTTTTTTTTTTAATAGATTTGAATCGTGAAATCCATTTTGGCTCAAACTGCTACAAAAAGGGAAAACATATTTATTCTATGTTCCAATTAACTTTTATTCAAAACAAAAATTTTCAAAAAATTTTAAGAAGGAATTTGAAAGCCAAAACGAGCATGAATTAAAACGAACAAGGAAGCTACCCAAAACGGACAAAAATTATCTCAAATAAGGGTACTGCTGTTATCCCTCAAACGCCCAAAAGGCTAAAAAAAATGGGGTTTTACTGGAAACTAAGTTAATTTCTATAACGTTTTTTTATTTCGTGCCAATCAATGCAAGGGAGACGCTTAGCTCTTTACTTGGTCAGCAATATTTCGTTGCTTGGATTTGAAATGAATGGGCTTAAAAAGAAAAGTTAAGTGACGAGAATACTATTCTTTTTTTAAGATAAGATAAGGGTTTATTCCAAAAACAACACAACGCAAAAAACAAATGACCTTCCATAAGCTAACTCTTGTTCGGAAGTATTTACCCTCTTAAAATTAACAATTATAATAACATAATAAAGAGAAAGAAGAGAAAAAACGATAAAAAGAGGAAAGAAAGAAAAAAAGAAGAAAAAATGAAAATCCTACACTCACTCGGCTCCTGGTCGCAATAACGAAAAATCAATACTTCACATACTCCAAAACTTCCCGCCGCCATCCCATAAATAATAAATAAACAAAATAAAAAAAAATAAAAATATATAGGAAAAACGGGAAAAACGGGTTCCGGGCAAACCTGAGAGTGACTCAACTATACCACCCTTTAAACAAATTCATACAAATTCATACCTATGGAGACAAAGGGTTTTAAGGTCCCGACGGAACTCACATAGATTCACTGAACTTTTTAAAGAAACAGGCAAATTATTCCAGACAACTGGCCCCACATGACGTATTGAAAATAGCGATCTAGTACTAGTAACTTGAGGTGTCCGTATATCTCTAGCATGACGAGTAGGATAATTGTGTATATCATCACCAGAAATAAATAAATTTAAAAAACACTTGGGAACCAAATTAGAAAAATACTTAAACATAAATAACCCATGGTAAAATTTCCCAAGACCTGACACAGGGATAATATTTAACTGTACATATTGGGATCTCACCGAAGTTCTCCGATTATCTCCGGACAACACTCGCAGTGCCATATTTTGTATCACACGTAACTGCTGCAAATGCACTGAAAATGTGCTAGACCATATACTCACGCAATATATTAAATACGGGTGAACTAACAAAAAATAAATCAATCTCAAAATAGAATCATGGAAAATATTTTTTAACTTTCTCATCATTCCAACATTTCTTGCAATCTTACTACTAATAAAAGAAACATGACTTTTAAAACTAAGGCATTCATCCACAATAACACCAAGGTATCGTATAGTATTTGTACGCTTAATTACATAATTCTCCATTTGCAAATCCAGAACCCAAGGGTAAAAATTTGGTGATCTACCATATATAATAAAACCTGATTTACTATGGTTACTATGGTTTACTATGGTTTTAATGGTAGATTATCATTTCTCTAATTAGTTTGTGAATGATCATAAGTCAAAAACAGTTCTAGATTGCAACTTCTGTAAAATAAGAGGTGGAAGAGATAAGCGGGAGGGCTGGTGTTTGAGTAAGCGTAAGGCCAAGAATCCTTCATAGGGTGAAATTACACAGATTACAAATCCTTGCCTGATTCTGATTTTGACAACGTGTGCCGTGTCCACAATTGGTTTAACACATAGCAAATGTGTTTTGCTTTGAAATTCTGTATTGCAAATGCTATATCCGTTAATGCATTTTCATTTAGACAGTTACACTTTTATCTTGACTATTTTTAATGGGAAACTTCTATTCGTTTTGAACAACTACTTAAATAACCCCAGAATGATCCTGATTCAAAAGAGATATACATACGAGATATACATAAGAGATATACTCGTACTATGCCTAAATTTGCGAATTTGGGGATAGGCGAGGCATGACTCTAAGGAAATTTGATGAGCCCTCCCACACTTTTCATGACTATTGAGGCTATATGGCGACACATAAGGGACATATAATAAATGGGTGACGCATCACTCTTTAATAAGTCAACGCTGTTGTGTTGACTACAAAACGGAACTTGTGACATGTTAATCTGGGTTCACCTACTGCATAATATATTGTCATGCCCAAAACAATTGGGGTTACTTGATATTTTTGTCATTTTGTAGGTAAGTCAGAATAAGATTTGTGGAGCCTTTCAAAAGAAAATTGTATTTTAGGTTTGAAACTAGAAAAACATGTAACAAATGCAGTTCTTAGGTGAATTATACGGCTATCATTATGAAATATCTTAATAAATTTGCATCACCTACTTTGTGACGTAGAAATGTTTTTGCGGAGAAGATTTTTAGTTTCTCTGTTTTGGCTTATTTTTTCCTACCCTTTATGAAAGAAATTTGCGCGTCCGATTTAAACTTAGTTGATATAAACCCGTCAGAGAACTTGGAGCACAATAAGAACAGTCAAATACATGTTTGAGGTTTGCGCATGACGATATAATGTTGAAGAACTTCTTACCCATGTAGCCACTTGAACTTCAGGAAGATAGTAACTACGACACAAATTCAAATAATGGGTTCCCTGATTCTGAATCGCAAATAGAATAAGGTATTTTCCAAAAAAAAATCGGAATTTCTTAGAGTGAGAGATTTTTGTGAGATTTCTCTTAGCGTGATTAGCATAGTACTATAGAATAACATAATGAATAACAACTGGAAGAGCATGGTAAGTTTGTATCGTGGATGTAATTATAGTTCATCATTAGTTTTTGGTTTGTTTTTTTATCCATTTTGCATATATTTTTGTATTATTATACAAGTAATTTCGCATAATGCGTAGTTCACATTATTGGGAAAATCATAATATTTGAATGGTTTATGTTTTGTCCTTGTTTTTTTTTGCACGTTCTGTCTCACCCATGTTCTTTTTTCGCAATTTTTTTTTTTTTTTTTTTTTTTTTTTTTCGTCTTACCCCTGACCAATTCGATCCTACTCTTTGTTTTTCTTGTTCAATTGGGGAATCAATTTTTGGCTCCATGACACAACTGAACAAGTTAAAACAGGAATGAAAACGAACAGTGATAGAATAGACTTTGGATAAAAGAACATTTGCAAAATAACGGAATAAAAGTAAAACATTACATTATTACAAAACATTAATAGAAAAAAAAAACATTTTCTATATATTTGTGTTGCATTGAAAATGACTTTTTTCAATAGTGTAGCCTATATATCATAAGAAAGTAATTATCAAGTACCTTCTCTGAAATTAGCTCATGAATTAAGCCTTTCATTATGATAAATATATTCTCATATTTATTCCTCTCTCTCTCTTTTTCAATAACAGTATTTAAACAAGTTAAATATGTAACAGTAAATTAACAAAGTGAATATGAAAGAGCATATTTGGAGCTTTAAGAAGTGTCATGTCATCATATATAACTTCTCCTTTTAGGAAAATTTCCAAATCCATATCTGTGACGGCCAATGTTATTTCTAGAACAGCATCCTTTTTTCCTTTTTTGGCCCCTGTCAGGTCTATTATTGTGCACAAACACTTATATCCTATAAGTGTTTCCGTTACGTTGGTAAATATGAGCTTTATTATTCTGTATATTTTTTCAGTTTCAAAATGAAATTCATCAATTCAAATGTATAAAAAACCATCAACTGTGACCTTATTCAGTTTTTAAAATTACTATATTTATTCCTTTTCTGGTTTAACGTTGTTCTATTTTGATTCTGTTCTTTTTTGTCCCTGTTCCATTTCATTGTCTCATGTTTTTTTTTCTATTCTGTTTGTCTTGCACTGTTTATTCCAGTCAACGTAAACTTTGAACATGGTAATAGATTAGTAATTCTTCTTTGGGTTGTTTCATTTTTTTTTTTTTTTTTTTTTTTTTTTTTTTATTGGCACCCTGAGATGTTCTCGCCTGGCAAAAACGATCTAGATCAGTCACGAGTTTGATAAATCAATTAGAGCCTTATTTTTGAAAAAATCATGTGAATGACGTCATATTTATGTACAATTCGTGACAATAAATTTCTTCATTTTTCCCCAGGATGGGTCGTATCGTTTTTTGTATCTATGATGATTGCAAAATTACACATGATGACAAATGACTCTGAACAGCTAAAGAAAAAGGCATGGAACAAGGAATAGCAAAAATCACATTGAATTGCAAAACGAAATCTGCTGTTAGAAGACAAAGCAAAATTATGATAGAATGAAGGAACGTGTTAGTTTAGCGTGCTTGAGCGGAATTATATAACAACACAATTAAAGCCAAAATTTGACGACTGGGGGAAAGGTGAAAAAAAAGTATTTTTGGTATCTATGATGTCACGGGAAATTATACATTAATTTGAATGAATCTGAGCAGCCAAAGTAAAAGACATGAAAAAATTAGGAAGTAATGATGCAAGAAAATGAAGCGCATACGAGATCTGCGGCTAGAAAACATGTGACAACCAACATCACAACGAGTCCTGAAACGAGAAAAATCCTATAAAATGGATGATTATTTGATACATTAACAAGAGGGAGGAATTGAATTCACGCCATAATTTCTAAACTCAATTGAGATTGCTTTTTTGACGCCTCGTGACTTAAAACTGAAGAATTATGAATATATTTATGCTCCCTTTAAACGGATAACTGTATATTTATTTATGTATGTAGGTATGCGTAATTTTTTTTTCTTGAAAATGGTTTTGAATGAATCCAAACAGCTAAAGGAATAGGCATAGAAAAATGTCTGATCTAATGATGCACGAAAATGAAGCGAAAACGAGATATTGGTTGCAAGTCATGCGACAATAAGTATCACTACGAATTTTAAATGAAAATAATGGACTACAAAATCTGCTGTTAGAAGAGAAATGGCAGGGATGATTAAGTCGAATCGTAAATGAAATCTGCCGTTAGAAAAGAAATGACAGGGATGATCACGTCAAATCGTAAACGGAATATGTTGTTAGAAGAGAAGCAACAGTGAGAATCACAATGAGTCCGAGGAGAAAACAAATCCTATAAAATGGATGATTCTTTGTTGCATTAACAGGAAGGAGGAATTGAATTCAAGCCAGCATTTCTTAGATTATACTAATAAAGATTAGAGAATCAAATCTATACAAGCGTGCCGGGGCCCGGGCGGAGCCCAGGCTTCCGGTACTATATAATGTTTTAGAGGTGCTTACTTGGCAAAAAAAAGGGGGGGGAGAGAGAAGAAAAAAAGAACTGTCATCCTAATCCAGCAATTGGGATTAATAAGCACTTGAACGAAGTGTTAACCTTACTCATCAGTCCAATTACCCAGGACAAAACAGTATAACCGAACCGTCAACCAAATCAAAATGTCCAAATCCATGCAACGAAGTCATTAATAAATGTAAGCCGTTGTGAATTTACAAGGAAAAGTACCTAAAATCTAACGAAATATTTCCAAGTAGTAACCTTTCATTAGGGTTCATCAGAAGAATACCACCTGCCTAAATGGGTTTCGACGCTTTACTTTCTTTACCCGGCACGGTGGAGCGTCTACCATAAGCTCTTTTATAGTATTCTTATGTTAGGTAAAACTTGTGAAATACATGCATACTAGTAAAACTATTCAAAAAATAGTTTAGTTTTTTATCAAAACTGGACTGCAGCTGATTTATTGGTCAAATTAAATTAAGAAAAATAAAATCAAGCCCAGCTTCTCATACTAATGGCTCTCAAGTGACTAACTTCAATCTTGGCTAGTTAAGTATTTGGTGCCAAACCAAATATTTTGGTTTGAACCAAATAATAAAACCAAAATAAAAACCAAATAATATTTTTTCATACTATATTTTGAGTGCTGTTCTTGGCTATATGGTCACAACCATCGTTAAATCTAAACTTCTGTTCCTTTTATAATTTTATTTAGATCAATTTGAAGCTTGCGTAGAATTTTATTAATGTTAAGATTTACCTCAAGTTGAATTTACCTTAACATCTGTAGAATCAGCAAGCTAGCATGCGAAGTTCTTCGAATTTAATGACAAGGTCTCTGACAACGGAAACTCCGAAAGCATCAAATTCTCGTTCAGCTCCTACGACACCATACGGCACATTGAATTATCCAGACAGTCAAGTAGTAGCTAGCCCGAAAACTAGGAAGAAAGATCTTTTAGCTGCTGCTGACACGGTCACCTCTGCTATGGCGAGTCTTGTTAAAGAGCTGAATGGTATGTCATTTTTTTTTCTTTTATCTATATGTATGTACATATATATATATATATATATATATATATATATATATATATATATATATATATATATATATATATATATATATATATATATATATATATATATATATATATATATATATATATATAATAATCCTCGTACTTCTGCAAACTTGGACGGTGTTAAGCTGCCATCAGTCGATTTACAGACGAACTGTTCTTCTTCATCGTATCGTGCTTAGAGCTTCTGGTTTAGGAACATCTGAGGAAGCCACCCTGTGCACTGATTTGTAAAACTAGGGATTCGATGTCCTTGTATCCTGAGGACTAATTTAGTTCATCTAAGCCACTTATGTGGATACATGTACTAGGTCGATTATAAATCACTTTGTTTATAAAGAGTTGAGTTTTGACCTCGTCACTAAGTCTTATTCCTAAAATTATTGTTTGGTTTGATTTTAAATTGTCGTATGTTATTTGTGTCTTTTTAGTCCAATTTTTTTTAACCGGCCCATTACCCTCACTAGCCGCCAAAATCGAATATTGCCTGAGTTCCTTCTACGGAGAATCAAAACCCTCACAGCCTCAGTTTCGCATGAATATGGAACTGGCTTTCTACTGGACGCTTGACTAATGGCCAGATCTTCACTGTTGGGCATCTTATGGAGTGATTCATCTAACTCAGCATAGAAACATATATACTTTTTATGGGCTTTCGGCAAGCATTTTACCTATATCTTCGGAAAATCTTGTATGCCATTCTTAAGTCCTATGGTTTCCCAGATAAAGTTGTAGTGACAATTGAGAGTTTGTCACTCCATTTCAGATGTATGATCCGTCATATGGTCTTTCTGCGGCCACTGTGGATGGCCTTTCAGATGAATGTTTAATCTCCTCTGGCGTCATGCAAGGCTGTATACTGTGACCACACCTGTTCAGTGTCTTTTTTATGTCTTTCTGTCACTCTTCCTGTAATAAGCAAAATTAAATGTAATAAGATGGTAAGTTGGAAGTGGAATTTAGTCATATATCATCACTTCTCAGTGCCAAGCTTGTATATTAACAGAATAGGCGTAGTAGCGATGAAAAAATTAAATGAAAATACCTGTAATTAAGATTTTTGTTAATGACTTTTTAACCTATCAGAAATATCATTATCTAGATATTTGTAAGCAAAGAGCTTGGATAAAGACGGAATGACGCGTCAAATCGTTTGAAGTCATGGGATTAAATTACAAGCACCAAAACACCTATAAGCAAGATTTTTTTTATTGTGATGTTTTGACCCATCATAAATAACATTTTTAACTATTCGTAACCAAAGAGCTTGGATAAAGAGGGAATGATACGTTAAATCTATTGAAGTCATATAATCAAATTGGAAGCTCTAAAAACTGGTCACTAAGTACTTTTTTTGCCATGTAAGATGACCTGGTTTTGCTGTTTCTCGAGTTGAATGAAAACGTTGTGATTTAGCTGTATTTGTATCAATTTACTTTAATTTTATGGTAGAATTTATCTTAACACATTGAAAGCTCTGAAATTTCCTTTAAAATGTTGTTGTATCAAGCTTTTTTGTTTTTATTGCAAAATAGTGTGTTTGAGCAGTTTGAGTGAAATAAGGAAAGAACAATTATTATGTAACTCACATAAATAAAGATAATTAGTTAAGAATAGAATTTCGTCCTATATTGTAGCTAAACTTTCAGCACCGGCAGATCCTTTCTGAATGTGTGGTGAGTCGAAGGCAAAATATCTTGTATTAAAATTCACATATCACTTAAAAATTATCTCGGACGGAGAAGAACTCACAAAAATCTGAAGAAAAAAGGACTAATATGAGCGTTACGTAATTACCATAACTGTTCCATAACGAAATTCTGGGAAGAAATCATGAGTTTTATAACAAGGGTGCTGTAGCCCTCCTTCAACTGCGTCTGTTTTATACAGATATTTCTAAAAACATTTGTTAGGTTATCACAGCATTACGAAAGAGATTAAATCAAAGGATATTTCCTAAGGTAAACTGTGAATAATAAACAATATTGTTTTCTAGTGAAGCTCAAAATCATAAAAATCAAGAACATTTTTTTTTCAGAGGTTATCGGATTGAACCTATGGTACGAGAAGACCGATAGAGGGCTTATTCAAATAGAAATCAAAAGTTCTAGTACCTTTTTTAAAGGACCAAATAGACTGGAGGACAACTAGCCCCTCTCCCACGCCCCTTTTTCGTCAAAGAGATTCGATCAAAATTTTGAGATACGTCTGATTCATCGTACTTTTAAGGTCCAACAACTGTGCCTTTGGGGATGACATCATGCCCAAGAATTGTCCCTGGGGCTCTGGGGAAAGGACTGTAAGTTCCTCGATCCTCAGTCTTTATGCTAAAGTTTGACTTTCTATTACAATTCTTCAAGAAAAACTGCGTGAATTTGAAAGAGCTGTTGAATTTGAATGAGAGGTATTTTTAAAGAACTTAAAGACTTTAGGAAAGACTTTAGTGTAAAGAACGATGGTTGAGGAATGGGTTGGCCCCAGTATACGGAATAATTTCAGTTCGTTTTAGGTTTTAATGTTGCTCCTTACTTTAAGTTGAAAATAACTTACTTTTTTTAAATTAATATTAGACAAGTTCAAGTTTTTTGTGTTGATTTTATGAAATTTCTCTTTCTTCTTCAATATTACCATTATACAGAGCTGTAACTTGTTTTTTTAGTTAAACTATTAAAAAGGGGATTTATTTTATAATTTCCCTCGTCCCTGTTAAGATTAATCCCATAAAATACGGGGGTCATTTAGAAGTCACAAAATAAGTTTTTAAGATAAGATATTACCAGTCTTTTTGTAAATGACCTAGACATGTATTTATTCATACATACTAACAGATATAAAAAAAATAGATCGAGAAAAGAATCTTTTAGCGAAAGGATGGAACATTTCATTGTTTAAACAGAAACTTTTAAAAAAAAAACATTACAGATATTCCTACGATTAACACATTATGAAACTATCTCAATTTAAAAATGAGCAGAAATTGATTTTGTAAAATTTTTCAAAAAAAAAAAAATCTTAAATAGAGTGTAAAGAGCGATACTAAAACCTTAAAGAGCACAAAGAATTATGTTATAAAACTAACAGCAATTACTTTGAACGAACAAAGGAGATATATATACTATAAAAGCAATTTGATGGCTCCACAAGTTGCTTACATTGGATGTATGCTTAATTTTGTCTTTACTCCTATTTTCCAATTTCTAGATTTTTCTCGGAATTCGTGCAAAATCTATTCCTGTTCTGTAAATGTTCTTTTTTTTTAGATGACTCAAATTTAGAACCAGACAGAACAGATTACCGGCCTAGAAGTGTGACCTCGCCGTTTTCTTCTTCGGGTAAGTTTTGTGCTTTTTTTTCTTTTTTTTTATTATGTACTTCCCAAGTCGAAGTCATAGTTGTTTTCAGTCTGTATCGCGAGTAAGAAATCCAGGAATAAATTTCATTGGCTAATGAGGAGCCGTCCTAATGCACAATATGAAATTTGACAGAAACTGTACATAATTAACTGGCTCATAGTTAAGCGTCAGTAGTGGGTCGAACTTCTGTTACGTGGATATAAAATAAGGCTGGTCTTATTCTACATTTCGAGGGCTTATGATGGAGTCTGGAATAGAGGCATGCTAAAGAAGCTCAAAACCGTGTAGAACCTTCAGTCAACTCTAAGGTTGGGTTTAAATATCCTTTGCAAATCGTTCAGGGAAGACGGTCTTCGACGGTTGGCAAATTTAAAGACGACGAAGTTCCCCTGTGTAGTATTATGAGTCACATCCTTTTGCTCATTTATATCCTTGTCTCCACATCTTTTGCTGGCGACACAACAGCCCATTTAGCCGTCTCAAAGATGAAAGACCCTACAAAGGAATTCCTATTCCTTCAAGTAGATCTAATGGATGCCAGAGCTAACACAGTAACATTAACTTAATAAAGAGTAACGTGTCTTTGTACTTCGCGTAGAAAGGGTGGTTGGTACCTTTTTTACTGGCCAATAGTGATTTGATAACTAGCTACTACCTCACACCCATTTCTTGCCCCTGAACACTCCTAGACCATCCCTAAATCAGTGCAAATTGAGCGACGTACTGATTCAGCATAAAAATTAGTCAAGTCCTGGATGCAACAATAATAATAATGTATTGCATAAATAAGGCTAATAAGCCTCTAATCATAGGCAGCGCAATAGCGCTGCCTAAGTAAAGACCGATGTTGGCACAATGTATTATTCATTAATTGTTTTTTTCTGGTTTTGGCCAGGGCACTTCGTATCGAAGGAGTTATAGTAGAAACTTTGAAAGGGGCTCATTCGATTAAAAATTGGAATGCCCTGTTCAATAGTCGAAAGTAATTGGAGGGCACCTAACCCCCCTCTGACGCCCAGCATTTCCCCAAACACATACAATCAAAAGTTTGAGAAAGCCATTTTTTTCAACATAGTTGAAAGTTCTGGAAATTAGGTCTTTGAGGATGACAACCCCCCAAACCCCTTAGGGCAAGGGTTGTAAGTTATGCCCTGGGTGCATATAAAGTTTTTTATAGAAAGTGTTTTCGTAGAAACTTCAAAAAGGACTCATTTGGTTGGAAATTGAAATGGCTAGTGTCCATTTTAATAGTCGAAAGTGATTGGAAGGCAACTAATACCCCTTCCACGCCCACCATTAATCCAAACACATCCAATCAAAATTTTGGGATAGACATTTTGTTCAACGTAGTTTAAAGGTCCGGAAATTGTGTCTTTGCGGATGAAAATCCCCCTACACCCCTCAGGGCAAGGGTTGTAAGTTATGCCCTAGGGGCATATAAGGTTTCTTATAGAAAGCGTTGTCGTAAAACTTCAAACATGGCCAACTCGACTGGAAATTGAAAGAGCTAATGTTCTCTTTAATATTTGAAAGTAAATGGAGGGCAACTAACCCCCCTCTCACGTCCACCATTTCCCCAAACACATACAATCAAAATTTTGAGATATTCATTTTGTTCAACCTATTAAAAGTTCTGGAAATTAGGTCTTGGAGGATGATAACCCCCTAAGAGCCCTCAGTCCAAGGGCTGGAAATTATACCCCGGGGCATATAAGGTTTTATAGAAAGCGTTTTCATAGAGACTTCAAAAAGGGCTCATTCGATTGGAAATTGAAAGTGCTTGTGCCCTTTTTAATAGTCGAAAGTGATTCGAGGGCAACTAACCCCCCTCTCACGCCCACCATTTCCCCAAACACATCCCATCAAAATTTTGAGATAGCCTTTTTGTTCAACGTAGATGAAAGTTCTGGAGTTAATAATTATTCTGAGTAGGGTTCTAAACCCTATGCTTTCTAAAAGCCAGAGTATAATTTGTACTTTACTGAAAAAAATCGTTTTAAATGTTTTCACTTTTATACCTTTAAGAAATCAAAAATTAATTAAGATTTTAAGGAATAAATATCAGCATATGTATATTAAACTGACAATGCACATTTTGTTCAGTAAATTCATTTGAATTTTTTTTCAGTAAAGTACAAATTATATTCTGGCTTTTAGAAAGCATAGGATTTAGAACCCTACTCAGATTAATATCTGCTCGTTTTGAGTTTGACTTTTTATTCTGTTTATTTTGGGTTTCATTTATTTATTGATACTGATTTGTGGTAGTTTTATGCTTGGTAGATTATTTGATTCTATTTATGTTCATTTTTGGTTTAATGGAGTTTCTTTCACTTTTTTTGGAAAAACTTATTTTGTGCCAAAAGTTTTTTTGATTAATTACAAAAATAAAACCAACACTTCTCTTCGGTCTTCTCTTTGGCTCAAGCCCTTTAACTAACACATCTCTTTGGAATTTTTGACATAATGCATTTTAAATTTAAATATTGCATCTTATTGGTTTTTAAAGTTGAAATCGTGAGATACACGACATCGACAGCTGATGAGTAGCTCCACACAGGAATAATTAGATTTTGCAGAGTCCAACGCCCGATATTTTTATGGAATCGCCCATCTTTGATATTAAAATTGTGTCCTCACATGAGATTTTGGTCAAAGTTTATTTTCTTATCGCAGGTACATCATACGCTCTATGAAATAGCTTGTACTTTCTTGTCAAATCATCCCGTATGAACCTTGAAGCAAGGATCGGTAGGTTAAGGTACTAGAGGTGGTCATGATAGGGAACGTTGCAGAGGTTTGGTGAGGATTTAGTTATTCTTCCTTGCGCATCAAGCTCCTTGTTATATAAAAGCCGGATGGTGCTGTGACCGTGCTATTTGATGGACCAAACCCCAAGCCAAACCGTACTATTTGTCAAACCCAAAGTTTCTTCTCAGGAGTCCAGCAACCTTGGAAGCTTTCTTTGCTGCTGCTTCATAGGGAAGAAGGAATGATACTTTGAAGTCTACAAGGATTCCAAGGTCTTGCTCTAATTCTCTTTTTTGTATGTGCTTGGAATTTAATGTGTAGGAAGTCAGTTGTTTTTCACCCAGGCTCAAATAGTGACCTTTTTTTTATATTAATTCCCATCAGCCGCTCCCGGAAGCGGTGAACGTCCCTCTAGTTTTTCAATGTCTTTTTTTGGCGTCACCTCATACACCTTGATATCATTGGTATAACGGAGGATTGTCGATTGGATTATGTCGACAAGGCCGTTTATATACAGATTGAAGAGCAATGGCCTGAGGAATGACCTATGTTGTACGGAATTTTGTGATGACGCAGTGTAAAACCAAGCTGACTGGATAAAAAAAAAACAGCTTAATCCAAACTGGGGATTTTGGTGGCCCAGTACAAAAATGAGCCATGTTCTGACTCGTTAGAAAACGAAATAAGTCATGATTTGGGGTTATACTGGTAAACTAGTCCTGATTTTATAATGAGTCACTTATAAAAACTAGATTTACATTTAAGCTAGCTAGATTTAAACTAGCCCTATTTCTTGATATATCATTTTTTTTAATTATAACATTAAAAAATTAAATACTGCTCAAACCTTATTTTGTTCATCCTTTTATATATCGTCATATTTGAAACAATCGACATATTTCTATTATTGTGATGTGTAATCAATTTAAGTCCAATGGTTTTCGGTTTTATAGAAAGTCGATTAGTAAAGTATTTATTGGTTTGACAGTTCAAGATTTTCCCTCAGTAAGCTAATTATATTGACTTAAAAATTGCGAAATTGACTTCCTGGAGGTTTAAAAAAATTTAAATAGTAAAAAAAGAGTTTTCTTCTAAAATAGTGAAACTGAAATGAAACTCACAAATGTATTTATTTTAAGAAATTATTCTTATGGGATTTCTTTTTCTGGAATTTTTTTTTTCTTTTTTTTTATGCCAAATGAAACCCACTGCGTGTAATGTTGATCGATTTCAGTGAACCATAAATAACACTACCATTTTTGGGGCTTGAGAGGGCAGTCGATGTTCTTTTGTTTGAGGTAATTTCTGCTACTCTTAAGTGTGTCTTGATAACTTATTTAATTCCTGTTTGTTTTGAGTTTCAGATTGCACCAGAAACTTTCTGTGTTATAATTTGGGCTTACCATGTGAATTTATTTCTGTTGGTTTTAGGCTTTATTGCGCTTTACTTATAATAGAATTTTTATTTTTATTTTATTAATGAAAAAATGATCCGATGGTTGGATGGTTAGCCTTAATGTAGCAAAAACAAAGCAGTTACCTATCTTCTAATGGAAAGTGCTGCGCCATAATCCTGACTGCACCTTTGAAAATGGAATCATCAAGAGAACTGGCAATTCTTCATCTCCTGGGAATCTAGTTCTCACTTTATCTTCCCTATGGCGACCAACTCGATCAGATTCGATCCTTTTGTCCTAGAAATTTGTGGGATTAATTCTTTGATCCAAAAGCATTCTTTCTTCATGCTCAATCATCCTTCTTTATCAGTCCCGTGCGAAGTTTGCTGCAAAAATGGCAGCAAACTTTATCCTCAGGCTCTCAAAATCCACTTGGCACCCCTCCAAAAGATTCATACTAGGATCTTTAGGGGAGGGTGTCATATGAAATGCTGAGGTAATATGGAAGGCTTTATCTAGCATCAAGAACTGTGTTTTGGAAGTACGTCCAATAACCCTGGCATGTATTCAGGGATTTATGTTGGAATGGTCCTCTGTTTCTAGGGAAGCAAAGTGTAAAAATAGTCAAAATAGGCACACTATACAGAATATGTAATAAACTGTTGGTAATTATATCAAAATCTTGAGATTTGGTGGAGAACTGGTACATGGATACACATCCTGTATCCATTTTTTTTTTTTCTAAAATAAATTATGGGAATCCCCTTTTCTCACTTACAGAAATAGTTGGGAAACAGAAATGTTACATCAAAATTGTTGTTGCCGCATGTTGGATGCCCAAAATAATTTCCCCATAGCAAATTACTCCACAGTAAAAATAAACACACCTGAAACACGTTTTTTTTTTAGATTTGCCGCTATCTCGTTGAACTAATGTTGTGCAATGACGCCTTTCAATTTGCCGAAGCCTATATATTCAGACATTAAGGATTGGGTTTTATTGTTGTCAGACAACAATTCGTTTTTGTTTTTTTTTCAGCTACGTTTCGTTCGAGGGTAGCGGAAAAGCAGGGGAGTTGCAAGGTTTAGTCGAAATCAGGAAGTTTCCAGAAATTCTTGACTCACCCTAACTCTAACGCACTTCTGAATATTTTTCTCTTCTTATGGCATCGTATGTCAAGGAGACGAGAAAAACGCTCAGGCGTATTGCTCGCTCGAGCTACCTGAAGGAAGTTTTCCCTGTACTCCTCTTATTGCTTGTTTGCTGTTTACATTACCTTGGAGTTTGAGTTTTAACATACCTCTTTAGTTAACCTTAAAGGTGATACTCTGTTTTTAATTATGAAGCTCGTGTTGACTTTTGCAAACTAATTGTTTTAAAATACTTGTTTGAAAGTGACACATTAATTCCTATTCTTGCCCTATCTAGTGAATTTGTTTCAGTTTCAAGGAACTGATTGCAGAAAGTAGCATTAATTTTGTATAGCTTGATTCGTGTAGCAAAATTCGTGATTCGTGGCAGGCGAAAGGCGAATAGTGTTTGTTTTCTTTTTTAATAAATGTATATCTCATCTCATAAAAATCTGTTTCCAGAGGGGGTGCTGCTGTTCTTAGTTGTTAGATAATTACCGGCAGTTTGTTTAGCTAGGTAGAATAAAAGATTTCTCCAGCGACGAAAGCTTTAAGATGCATAACATCCTATTTTCGCTTTCCTTTTTATTTTTGTTATTTCTTAAAAGCATTTAAAATATATTTCAATTTTATAAGTATTGCTGGGTCTTGTATTAATTAATGTCAGGCCTTTAATTTTTTTTTTTTTTAGGATTGCATCATCAGAGTGGTAGTGGAATCATCCTTCCCACTGGTGTTCTTGGTGGTTTTGATAGTTTGGTGTTAAATCAGCCACCAAGCCTTGTTCGTAGTCCTCATGTAAGTCTTTTTTCCTTCAATCCGTATTTGTCATACCCTGTAAATTTGATTATTGGGTAATAGGTAAACGAAGCCTTGCAAAATTTTATCGTATTTTCCCGTATGGTCGTTAAATTAGAAAAATTACCTTTTCCTGATTTATTTGACATTCTAGAGTACCTCATGTTGATGATATGCTTATTGCTGATAAACAATGGAATTCATTATCATTCTTTAATCTCATAGCCATACAATGGTTCCTCTAAGTGGCTCCTAGGCCCTATTGTTTTACAATTGGTGAATGGGAGATATTATTCTTCGTATCAGTACGAATTAATAAGAAAAGATCAATTAGAATCAGCGATTGAAAAAATCGTTAATATTCTTAGGATTGGAAGTGACATCGAAACTGGGAAATTTTCCTCAACTTATAATACAATTCCACCATCAGATCTTGAGTTTCTAATCCATTCAAGCATGACTTTCAATTATATAGGAAATCATTAGGCTGAACAACCATTCCAGTTTTAATAATATGTTCTTTTAGTGAGAGTAACTAACACCATAGGCTACTGGGGGTTAGAGAGGCGGCTGCACCGCCCTTATTTGAAGTCATTTCTGTTCGTTTTAACTTTAACTTCATCATTCATTGTATTATCTGCTCGTTTTTGATTTCATCCTTTCGTTCATTGTAATTTCTGCCTATCTGCTTCGTTCAAATTGGGTTCTATTTGACGTAGCTTTTATATTTACTAATCCTGGCTGAGAAGTTTTATTAGTCATATCCAGTTTGTATTGATTGATATTGGAAAGGTAAGGTGGTATAAAGAAATTCAGGTGGTTAAAATATAATATTAAAAGCTTCTTGAGCAAACCCGAATTATTATTCTAAGGACCTGATATATTTTCATGTGACATGCGTCACATAGCGTATAATACCCTATTGTATGTTAGTTGACCCCTAGCGACTCCCAGAAACTCTTTTAGTGAGAGTTTCAAGGGAATCATTAAGCAAATGCTTCAAATAATTACTGGCAAACTACTTTCACCATTCATAGTTTTCCACTATAAACACTTCAAAATACATGCAATTTGTAAACCTTTGAATAAGCTTTTGGTGAAATCAATCACTATCTGTGAGATGTGTACTTAACATGGTTTTATTTAGGGCAGTCATATTAAAATCTTAATGATTCATAATGATAAAACGTTTTACGGTTTTTGTCTCATGGTCCTCCCCCCTTATTTCCCCCACTCAGGGTCCTTCAATCAAACAGTTTGTGAATTGTATTTAAAATAGGTATGTAACACTGTTTGGTCTTTGATCTGTAGATGGAAAATCCTCGTATGACACTGCTTTCAACAAGCTATTCCTTGTTCAACCTTTGTAGAATATGCATAGGTCACTTATTTTGATTTTGGATAGTTGCACGGCGAATGCAGTTTTATTCCTTTTTATTTATTTGAAAAAGTATCTGAAGGAGGATAGAAAGAACAGAGCAATAAAGAAAAAGTGAACATTTACGTTAACAAAAAAAAACAATTAAATCAATATGTAAGTATAAGCTATGCGAGAAAAGAAAAAAAAAATCAACATTTATTTTAGAACTCAAACAAAAATATTGAACCTCAAGGGACATGCTGTTTTCTCAATGTTTGCAAAAAGTTATGGCATTACGATTTCCTGATCTGTATTGCTATATTTATTGATGAATCTTGTGTTTCGTGTCCATAGGACAAAGGAGCTGATAATGAGGCCCAGGTATGAGATGCGGTCAACTCCGAACGAATGACAGACTGTCCCTGTGTTCTTGGGGGTTGTGTCAACCCCGGAGTTTTTTTTTTTTTGTCCGATCTTGGACTATTTTAAACAAAATGGCTTTCTCAAAGTTTTGATTGGATGCATTTGGGGACAAGAGGGTTGGAGGGGTTAGTTGCCCTCCGATCACTTTTGACTTCTAAAATGGCACTAGAACTTCAGATTAGGGTGGAGAAGGTGTGGGTGCAACTCAATTGGCTTCAGGTTGCTTGGTGCTGTAGTGAGAGGAAAGTAGTCGTGGAGCTAGATTATTTTGGCTAAATAGAGCTAGACATAGGGGCGTAGCCGCTGCTAACCAAAATGGTCGGAGACGGAGAATGCGCAACGTTGACCAAAAGGAGTCTGGGATTGAGTTTGTGTACTATTTACCAATCAGGCTTGGAGATGGAACTACGCACTGTGAACAAGGAGGTCAAAGACCGAATGTATGCATTCTTGACCAAAAGGGCCAGAGCATACGCAGATTAACTCAAGTAAGATAAAAGCAGAGTGCAGATACTGCTGTTCAGAGGACTTTGGTGGTGGAAAGCATGCAGTGTTGGCCGAAGGGACTCAGGCCAAAATGGGCTGAAGATGAATCATACGTACGCACTGTTTGCTAAAAACTGCTAGAGACGGAGCTTACGCAAAAGTGGCTGAGATTGGTTAGAAACAGAGCATGCAAGCTGTTTACGAAAGGAGGCCAAAAATGGAGTGTACTTATTGTTGGTCAAAGGAAGTCAAGGAAGAAGCATTACCAAAATCGGTTGAAGCCGGAGTGCACGCACTTTTACTGAAGGGGATGGGAGACGAAGCTTTCGTACTGTTTACTAGAGAGGGATCGGGAATGGAGTGTCTTCATTATTGACCCAATGGGACAGACGCCCTATGGGAATATCAGTGTCATATCTGTAATCCTGTGAAATATTTATAAAGTTTGTCTCCCATAAAATACTTTAAATGGAAAATGCCTACTTGGCCCCTTTCCTTCGTATCGACATGATGCTGCCTAGTATGGAATCACAAGCTTCAACAAACGAAAACCGCTGTGAAATACCACATGAGTCTCTTTAAGTTTAATGCAGTATCTGTCCCTTTGCATTAAAATCAAAATTAAAAAAGGGGTAAAAATAATGAAATATAAGCAGAGGACAATTGAAAATTTTATATAGGATTTCTATTCAACCTGTTTTGGACTACTCTTTTGACGACCGAAAGTTTTCCAGACTCCTGTTAGTGTATTCATATGATTATTTGTCTATCTAAGTAGCCAGAAATATACCTTTGTACGTGTTTCATTTGGTCTGATTCTTACTCTCTTTGCCAGGTTTAAAGGTCACTTACTCCACTATTGGGTGTGTTATTATATTGTGTCGATGGAAGATAAACTTAGTGAAAAACTTATTGGTAAAAGTTTATGGTAGGTAATGATTCGACAACTGTAATCTTTACTTTACCAGCCTGTTGAACTCTTTGAATGCAAAAATGTCTATAAAAGTCTTGGTAATGGTATTTACATTTGGTGAACCTGGGTTTAAGAGAACTCTTTTTCTTCTTTCTTGACGGGATCATATTAGAGACGCTTTCGGGTAATCTCGTCGCAAGAATCAGGTTTTGGGTCCTTCGGCGGAGTGCCGCAGATGAGATCGAACACCAAGTCCCTTATTACTAAGCATCAATTCCACTTCACCCCCACAGGACAAAAAGAGAACTTTTGTGAATAGTCACAATTTTTTGTATGTGTAACTGTTAGTACTCGGTACAGTTAACATTTCATTTTCCACTGATATTCATTTCGGTTTTTATTGTCTGATTTTGGGATTACAGGGACTATTTGTTGCAACAATATACCTGTTTTTTTGTTGTTGTTTTTTCATGAATTAGCTTCCCTGTATCTGTAGCCCAAAAATTATGAATGATTTTGGATTAATAATTGTTCATTTCTGTAGCCTATGGCTTTTTATTTTCAGTCTAGTCCACGAAGCCCACGCCGACTAGTCTCAAGCCGGATTGATGACATGCGAGGTATTTCTAGTCCATCGGAATCTGAACCAAGCGCAAGTTCATCCTCTAGTGACCAGTCGACTTCCGTTGCCAAGATACGGTGAGGTGTGCACTGGCCAATCTAGTCAAAGGAAGTTGATTATTTGTTTAGCGAATACTAGCTGTGCTTTTAGGTGTTAGCAGTCTACTTTCCTTTTTTCAAAAGAACCTTACAGACACCTTAGAGTATCCAAGCCAAAGATATCGGTTGTTTTGTTTTCTAATCTCTGCTTATATATTTTTGTTAACGAACATTTTGAAGTTTTGGACTAATATTTTTGGTTGTTTGGTTTTTCTTCTCTTGCATTTGTTTCTTAGGTATGTCATATTGATTTTTGTTGTTGACCCACTTGTATCAAAATTTGGAAATGACATGAAACTTCATCAATAATGATTGAAACTGTTACTGGTTTTAAACTTTCGGATTTGTCTCTTTTGGTTGTACTGCTTAGCATATGTTAACACTCTCAGCCGTTGTTTCACTTTGTTTCATATGTTTAGCAGTGGCCAAACAACCTAATTTGAAATTTTTACTGTTTTGTCTGTAACGTTTAAATGAAAAAAAAAACCTATTAAATAGAAAGTATGTCGATTAGATAGACGTCTACCTTACAAAGTTTCATGACTATTGCTCGAGGGTTCAGCTTCAGAATGATTAATTTCAATAGGATCCACAAAGGTAATTTGCCTCCATTGTAATTTTCCCATGGAACTAAATATAGGCTATCTTTTGCCCTTGTCCTTTTCATTCTCTGAAAAAACAATATAGTCATCTTTTGATGCTGAATCGTTATGCATAGTCACAATCGTATGGAAGATGATTGTGAATTAATCATCTGGGTAACAGTCGTTGATAAAACGTTCATGGTAGGCTATGAAAAAAATTGAACTATTACTCGTTACGACCAATGTTATCTATAAAATTGTCAAAATGGTGCATAAAGACAACATTTATTGAATTAGAGAAAAAATGTAATAAAAAAGACCTAACATTTGCACTGGGAATATGACTTGTGTTTCCTACTATAATTACTCATAACAGGCAATACTCTTGCCTCAGGGGCTCTTGCCTTCATATTTATGTCTTGGGGATGGGGATTTTATTTATTTTTTCCTTATCGCGTCTCTTATTTATTCAATTTTTATGGTGAGACTAGGTCATATTCAACTTTGAGCAATTGTACTATTAAATTATATCTGTCCAGTTTGTGTCATTCTAATATGACATTCTGCTAGCTGTTTCTGATTCAGTTCATCGTGATTTTAAATAAGTATATTTCTCAGATTTTTAAATAACTCTAGTTTCTCGAGGTAATATAAGAAGACCTTGTACAATTTCTGTCCTTTCAAGTTCGCACGTAAGACACTATTTTTTTTCGGGGAGGGGGGGGGTAGATTCTTCCAATTAGACAGAATCCTGATGATCTATAAGAAACAGGGTATCTATAAGAAAATCATAGGTAGACCAGGTAGATCATGAGATTTTAGTGGGGTGGCCGAGTCCCCAGAACCGGCTTTACTCTTAGGGCTTTTTTTGCCTATTGGAAAGGGGGTTGGATCAAGTTTTGTGGCTCATAAAGTATACGGGGCCTTTCAAGCGATGACAATAACTTTATTTATTTTGTTTTTGTTATTTTTCTTGTTGTGTTTTTTTTTTTTTTTTTTTTAGCAAAAATGACTTTTGGCAAAGACACCCTTTTGTTTTGAACTCTTATTTACAGCAATGAGATATATTTTATGTTTTTAATACAACTGCCATGCTTTACGTATTTTATACACATTAGGCTAAGAGAAACATAATGTAAGGATTTAGCATTATTTTAATAAATGCTAAAAAAATGCTTATACATTTTAAACTTAAATAATATTTGTGTTTGTTACAACTTGAGTTGTGTTCTATTTATGGTTGTATCGAGTTTGAGCCGCTGCATGTTTACACCTGTGTTGATTTGAAATCTTTTCAACATGCTTATTTTCAGGGCTGTTTCTCTTATTATTGTGTTCGCGTTCGCTAGTGAAGCGTGTATGAAAATGCATTTTTTACAAAAAGGGCAACTAACTAATTTTCTTTTCTTGTAGCAGCTACACAAACGCCAATCCTCAAGTCGCCCTTCCAAAAAAAAAACAAAAAAAAACTAAATCTTTTTTAGTCACAAAGATTTGAAGTGGAGATGATATCGTTTTGTAATAACTCGAAACTCTAAAATATAAAGCCCAGGTATATCTCTATTCTAAAAACATTGTTAATGACCTAAAACACAAATTTCTCTAATGTTGACATCGCGATCAAAGTCTGTATAACCAATTTTAATTCAAACGAAAGAAAAAAAAATATCCTTACTTGTGTGTATGTATGTTACTGTTTCATAGGATATTTACTAACTAAAGTAATTTATCATTTGTAGGATATTTCTTGAATGTATGTTTAATGTAATTATTTGATTTCATTCCAAGAAAAGAACTGATCTCTTGTTGTATTCTTTGTAGTTGATATAGTATATTTGTTGTAAAATCCGAAAAGATATTAAATTTTTCAAATCTGGTTCTTTGTCAATTTTTTTTAGTGGCATTATCTTCCAAGATAACGGAAGGTGCAACTTCTATCCTTCATATACACGGTCTTTGGTTAAATACTTCCTTTGTTTTATTCTTTATGAAAGCTTAATTTAAAAAATTAATGACTTTTCTTAGCGGGATTCTTACTTTGGATTGCGGGATTAAATATAAAAACGTGTAAGTTTATGTAAACCAAATTGCTGTTTATAATCCTGCGTTTCACTGGCGTTTTGAAAGAAAATTGCTTTTGAATTATAGTTTTGATTAGCACCTGTCACTTTCTCTAAAATCAGAACTGTTAGTCCTGCCCTTTTCAATAAAACCTTGTTCTCATACACCCATGGGCGTGAGTTGGGAGTTGGGGGGTCGGGTATATGCTTTCCCTTCTCCTCGAGTGGGATTTTATATATATATATATATATATATATATATATATATATATATATATATATATATATATATATATATATATTTAAATTATATATATAAATATATATATATATATATATATATATATATATATATATATATATATATATATATTTAAACAACAAATACCATTTTGGGTCTGTTTCTTTAAATAATTAAAAAAAAAATTGTTTACATAGAGTTTAAACATAGATTTTGCCCCCTCCCTACATTTCGTGAATTGTCACCATTGTATATCCCATTTTACAAAGATGCTTTTTTTAACCCAATAAATGTTAAGCTATTTTGGTACATCTCAATAGGCTATATTCTTATTCCCGTCGAATATCGTCAATTTTGAAATCATAACATTTCTGTGCTGTAGCTCTTAGCGTAATATTTTTTATTTTTATATCTATCAGGTTTCACCACTAACTAACGAAATGCCGCTGTCTTGGTATTTTTTAAGTATTTACAGAACTTCTCTTATACCAACGAAGAAAATATTCTTTTTAGGAAAACCTTTACTGGAATTCCATTTCACACAATGACAGTACATCGAGTAAGGTTCACTTTTCGTCCATACTGGGGTGGCGTTTTCTTCTGTAGATAGTCCTGCCGAGCAGTACTATGGTGACAAAGTCTCGTCGACTTGGTTTTGCTATAAAGGAGCTTCAAAAGTTTCTCAAATGGAGGATAGTGAGTATATTAGTGAAGCTCCGACATAGACTCTACCTCAAGGTGCTTCTGTAGCGACTGAGGGGGTGTGGTAACATGTTTGATAAGTGCTGTTATCCTGATCTCTCGATTTTAAACTCGCTGATTAGGAGTAATATGGGTTTATGGGGCACCGTTAAAAAAAAAAGTACCAATATATTCAATTAGGAGCCTGGTACAAGATGTTATAAATACAGATACATCTCGGTAAAGGTTTTTACATCAGAAAAAAACTCCTAGCTTCCAAGACCAAAATGGTCTCACTTCACTAAGGTGTTTGGCCCACATATTCACTGGGTAAATATTCATATTCATTGAGTTTGGCCGCAATTCACCCCTAAAAGACAAAAAGTATTTACTTATTATTGACTTTTGTTTAAGGAAGAAATCAAGATGGTCTTTTACAGCTCTGGTTTTAGAAATCGTGAACTATTTCGTTTTGAATTCATTGAAATTTTTATTCAAATTATCTCCCCAATCCCCATTCTTTACTGAATCAGCTTGAGCCTTCAGGGGGTACTCATTTGAACTCTCTTATTAAGGCACTGTATGTTGAATCGTTGTATTTTTACCCAGAATGGTAAGGTCTAGTCGCAAGATTGTCGACAGGCCGTTTAAAAACAACAGGAATAGAGTTAGGGTACCATCTCTGGTTCTTCTGGGTGAAACTGCAATGCCATTCCCGCAATTTATCTTAATTCCTGTTAAATCATAGTAAAACATAAAAGATCCTTCTCTTTTTATTTTTCTGTCCTGTTTGATATATCAGGGCTACCACCAGGTCCCCAAAAGTCCTTGAAACTGGAGAATGTCCCTAAAGCAGCTCTCAAGTCCCTAAGAGTCCCTTTTTGCAAGGTCAAGCCATGTCATTACTTCTGCTAAAAAGTCTTTTTAATTTGTTAGTGCCCATTAGTGTCCTGAAGGCTGCATAATAATTTCGAGGCTACAGTGTCCAAGTCTTCTAGATAATACAGAATGAAAAAAATCGATATCCTTTGCTTCAGGAGTCACTTAAGTTGCCGCGCTTTTTGTATTCGTTTTTTAGACATGCATTTCCCGAGATTCGACATTTTTTCTCACCTCGCTCTTAATGGACTACTAATTTCGCCAAAGTAGCCATTGATTTTGAACCCTTGCGTACCTAATCCTTATGTCATTGTTGCAGTGGTAGCTTCAACCTAGTAAAGAACAACCCTCGGGCCATAGTAAGCGAAAATAGAAAAAAATTGGTTAAAAAAAGTTGATGCTAAAATATTCAACTATAAGAATACCAGGAGTGATTGATTATTATTCACTTTCAACTCAACATTAATTTGTAGTCCCAAAATTTTTCTTTCATTAAAAGACACGCCTGAAACTTGTCGAAAATTGCCTCAGATCGAAAAGTAAACCACTGGAATCACCATTTTCAAAAACCCTTCATTAGAGATTTATAGCCCCCTCTCCAAAATTAAAAAATCGGCAGCATCGTGAAGTCTGCATTTTTTTGTCCCTATGCCCTTAGGTAATATTAGATTGCTATACTTCTGTAATGGCTCATGGCGTAGTGCTCTGGGCTTAGGCTACCAAGTGTGATGTTTCAAGTTCAAGTCTCTTACTTGAACTTTTATTGCAGATGCTGTCAAAGGAAGTAGGACATGGGAAGGCTACTTTCTTCAGCAGTATAGTACTCTCCCCATCATCAATCAAAACATTTATTATGAAACAAGGAGGTCATTTCAAGATACGAAAGTTATTTCGAGAACTGGGGAGAGCTGGAAAAAAGAGTGAAGAAGAACGTTGGAAGCTTGGAGAAAAAAAAAAGAAAGAAAAGCTAAACTTTTTTCTAGAGGCTCTTAAAATGACATTACAAGAAAA